>NC_134364.1:115025349-115079325 GCF_048569485.1 Anomaloglossus baeobatrachus
AACTGATGTGCATCTCCTGCATCCTCTCACCTGCCGATTTCAGCAGGACAGATAGAAGCCACACTTTATTTCCATTTTCTCCTGTTTCATCCCTCGCGTGACCTGCAGCAGCTGACATACCTGTAGTTGCTGTGTGCTACACAACCAAATCTGGTGACCATATACCACTCATCTATATCCTGTAAGGGTTAACCCTTTTGCATTTTTTTTTTGCTCCTCAGCTTTTTTTCTTGAATAGAGTCATACCTGAGATATTTATAGTGTGAACAGTTACTTTATAAAAACTAAATTGGTTTAGGCAATAACTCTTCTCAAACTGTTTTAACTTATTTACTTATTTACGTATCCTTAAATCAGTTTTTTGGACTTGCTATTTTATCAGAATGGGAAGAAAGTTAACATACAGTAGCACCCGATCCCGGCATGGTGCCTCGGCAGGGGCGCCGTTCTTCTCAACAGTCCTGTGGTCCCAGTCCTCTAGTTCCTGCCCTGGAGCCTACTGCAGCCTCTTCCTGCTTCCAGGCCACACGGAGGCTTTCTGTGAGTGCCTGAAGGGTGCGCACGTGGCCTCACCCAGTTTCTTAAAGAGCCGGCGTCCTCTTACCCTGAAAGTATTTAAGGCATTGTCTTCTTAGGGGAGATACCTGAGCAATGTTGCCTATCCATAGTGCGTTGCTAGTTCTCAGGTCCCATACCCATTGCTGTGTCTAGTCCTGCGTTCTCTTGTCTTAGTACCAGTAACCTGTACCCATTAATCTGTCTCTTTTTCCAGAAGTCTGTTACTACTACCTCTGTGCTGTCGTGTCTGAGTTACCACCTCCATGCTACCACATCTGAGTCACCACCTCCATGCTACCACGTCTGAGTCACCACCTCCATGCTCCCACATCTGAGTCACCACCTCCATGCTACCACGTCTGAGTTGCCACCTCCACGCTACATGTCTGAGTCACCTCCTTTGTGCTGCTACGTCCAAGTACATCCGTACCGGACTTTAGTGACTCTTTAGTCCATCTGAGCCGATCTCAATGGTCCTGGCTGTCGTGCATTTAGGCCCCCTGGGGTTGCGCCTGACAATCTCTGTATAGGGGTTAGCTCCAAGTTAGCTCATCCAGGGAAGACCAGTCAACTCCCAGACACTCACCGCCCTTCGGCGACCCTAACACATACATACATTTTGTGAAGCCAACTGCTTGCAATATGTTGTTACTATCTCAAAGTCACCACTTTAGGTCACAGGGGAGAATGCTATTTGGACAATTTCTCCATTTTCTCATTTTGGAGCACTGGGGGATATCCTGAGAGTAATTTTGGAAGAGAATTGGATGCCTCTGACTTAAAAAGACTGGATCTGTGCAATGGTGGGGGATAATCTTAGTATGCCCTCTTGACGGACCCCCAATTTACATGATGTACCTACACAATCACTGTTTTCCCATATATTTGCTAGTACCAGTGTCTTAAGGCCCCGTCACACAAAACGATATCGCTAACGAGATCGTTGCTGAGTAACAGTTTCTGTGATGTAGCTACGATCTCGCCAGCGATCTCGTTATGTGTGGCATCTACCAGCCATCAGGCCCCTGCTGTGAGATCGCTGGTCGTTGCCGAATGGTCCGGACCATTTTCTTCAAAGGCGATGTCCTGCTGGGCAGGACACATCGCTGTGTTTGACACCTACCAACGACCTCCTAACATGGTCCCAACGCCCGCCGAGATCGTTATACAGGTCACTCATCGTTACTGTGTCGTTGGTAAGGTCTGACTGTGTGACATCTCACCAGCGACCTCCCAGCGACTTACCAGCGATCCTTATCAGGTGGAATCGTTGTTGGGATCGCTGGTAAGTCGTTGTGTGTGACTGGGCCTTTAGAGTAGAAAGACTTGTGTAGCCCCTAGTTGGGAACATGATCCTGTGTATGCCTTGAAGAAGGACCCGCGTCATTCATTACTAAAGGAGATTGTAGTAAAGCCTTGGTCTATGTCCTGCAACAAGACCTGAAAGTTTATGACTGTCTTATCTGAAATTCATTGGTGTGTCTAGGAGACATTTACTGTGAGCATCGGCTACGTGAGGTCTCAATGTTGAGTTTGTCGGGGTGATTTCATACTTCACGTGTATAACAATATATATTTTTTAATTAATGAATATGAAGATCTTGATTTAATTTGCGTGGGTCCTAAAGATTTTATGAATTATTCAGAAATAATTAAGGCTGATTAATGATGGATCACAGATATATTTTTCTTTAATCATGATATGATTTTGTTATGAATACATTTTTGAATATTTTCTAGTATCCCTTGACCCGAGTGCCTGTTATTACTTCAAAAATTCCATTTCTCCTTCAAAACACTGAGTGGCACTGTGGCCTGAGACATTGTCACAAGGATCTCTACATGGCGTGAGGCAGTGAACGGTTGCTTGGAGCCGGAGACCTGCTACAAGAGTTTTTGCCTTAAATTTCCATAGTTGTTGGGAACTGAGGACTTTCCAGGTGAAACAGCGAGGTGTAACATGAAAGCCACAAAGCACCTGCTCTTTACACTTATGGGTATAATTCTGTAAATGTGTGTAAGCATAAATAAAACTTTGTGTCTGTCACGATTCCTTTCTGCACAACATTCTGCATTGTTCTGCTGTGCTCTCCTGCAGAGCCGGTATATGTTGCTTATGGTGCAGAGCATTTTGCAAGATTAATGCTCTGCTGGTTGTGTGATGCCCCTGGACTAGTCAGGACTAGACTAGACTAGACTAGAGTTATCTCTTAGTGCAGGACTCAACCCCCCATGGTTCTGGGTTCCCAACCTATAGTGTTGCCTCCATCAGCATCCAAATCCCAACCACTCCTCACACCATACCCTGTCAGACACACCAGAGGGCTGCTGAGCTGAATAGGGCCGCCCACCTAGGGGTCAGGCAGGTTGTTGGGAGGGAAATAGGACAGAGGAGTGTTAGCCCTCGAATAGTGAGGAGCTGGGGAGTGTGTGGATCCCGGGGAGTTAGAGGTTGGGTCGCAGAGGGTGGTCTGGGTCGGAGGAGTCGGAGACCCAGTCGCAGGGTACTGAGGCTAGGTGCCTGGACCCGGTCTTGGAGGACAGGAGGCACCTGAGTCTAATAACCGATCCGGGACCGAAAGCACGGCGGGGTACTAGACCCTAGGTCGGGGAGTAGCTTCAGGCAACCCGGCAATTAACCTGCGGAGGATAGTGACTTTATGGACTGTCCCCAAGAAGCTCAGAGATCAGGGGTGCTAGCGCAACGAGGAGGATAGGGCTTTCCAGCCCAAGCAGCCCACAGAAATCCCAAGCGTGAGCCCTTGAGAGCACAGCTCCACTACCAAAAAGTAGAGAGCGGGGCCTGGACAGCTTTATGCCAACGGGCCACAAGAACACTTCTAATTTGTGCACAGAGGCAGGCTCCTCTAAGCACGGAGGAGCACTGAGGCTTTTCTGTGCTACTGGGACAGTAGAGCTACAGTAGAGCATTGGGTGAAAACTGAATGGCCTCAGCGACAGAGTTTGACATCTAGCGATAAGAATGTCATCCATGATCCTCTAGTGCAGAGGTCCCCAACTCCAGTCCTCAAGGGCCACCAACAGTGCAGGTTTTTGGGATTTCCTTAGTATTGCACAGGTGTTAATGTAATTACCTGCCCAGGTGCTGGTTCCAACAGTAGTGCGATGCTAAGGAAATCCTGAAAACATGCACTGTTGGTGGGCCTTGAGGACTGGAGTTGGGGAACCCTGCTCTAGTGGATAGGAAGAACTTTGTCTTTCCTCCTTTGCACATAAAACTTGGATTGATGAAGCAGTTCGTCAAAGCTCTCAATCACAGTGGAGAATGCTTTAACTATATATGTTCAGATTTTCCTGGTCTTAGTGAAGAGAAGAAAAAGGCTGGAATATTTGATGGACCTCAAATAAGAACACTTATGAGAGACACAAATTTTATCACCTCAATGAATGAAACAGAGGAAAGAGCTTGGAATGCATTGTGTAATGTGGTGCAGAATTTTCTAGGGAATAAGAAAGCAGACAACTATGAAGAGATTGTGGAAGAGCTACCAATGAGTCTGCAAAATCTTGGATGTAGAATGAGTATCAAGATTCACTATTTACACAGCCATTTGGACTTTTTTCCAGAGAACCTTGGAGATGTGAGCGAGGAACAAGGGGAGCGTTTTCATCAGGACATTAAAACAATGGAAGAACGGTATCAAGGCCGGTGGGACTCACATATGATGGCTGACTATTACTGGAGCTTGACGAGAGACAACCCAGAAGCTGTACATCACAGATCAGCCAAGAAAAGAAAGCTCAAATAACTGCCATTTGCCATTCATCTGTGTGCCATATATATGTGTTTTTATTTTTTGTTGTTTAATTCTTTAAGTATATTTGATTTGCTGTACATAGACTTTGTAATCTTTGTTATTCCTTGATTAAAAATATACAAAATGTAGTACCTAAAATCATGTGTTTTTATCATAAAACATTCGATATGAGTAATTTTCATCACAAAATGGAAAATATCTCGAAATCCTGATGTGATAGCCAAAAACGGAGTTCATATTCGTAATCAGGAGGCAAAATTGACTTAAAATAGGTTTTAAAACCTTATGCCAGAAAAATTGCGTTGACCAGTGTCATCTATCTATCTATCTATCTATCTATCTATCTATCTATCTAAGAAGGAAATGACAACACATACAGTACGGACCAAAAGTTTGGACACACCTCCTCATTCAAAGAGTTTTCTTTATTTTCATGACTCTAAAAATTGTAGATTCATATTGAAGGCATCAAAACTATGAATTAAAACATGTGGAATTAAATACTTAAAAAAGTGTGAAACAACTGAAAATATGTCTTATATTCTAGGTTCTTCACAGTAGCCACCTTTTGCTTTGATTACTGCTTTGCACACTCTTGGCATTCTCTTGATGAGCTTCAAGAGGTAGTCACCGGAAATGATCTTCCAACAGTCTTGAAGGAGTTCCCAGAGCTTAGCACTTGTTGGCCCTTTTTGCCTTCACTCTGCGGTTCAGCTCACCCCAAACCATCTTGATTGGGTTCAGGTCTGGTGACTGTGGAGGCCAGGTCATGTGGCGTATCACCCCATCACTCTCCTTAGTCAAATAGCCCTTACACAGCCTGGAGGTGTGTTTGGGGTCATTGTCCTGTTGAAAAATAAATTATGGTCCAACTAAACGCAAACCGGATGGAATAGCATGCTGCTGCAATATGCTGTGGTAGCCATGCTGATCCTGTATGCCTTCAATTTTGAATAAATCCCAAACAGTGTCAGCAGCAAAGCACCCCCACACCGTCACACCTCCTCCTCCTCCATGCTTCACGGTGGGAACCAGCCATGTAGAGTCCATCCGTTCACCTTTTCTACAAAGACACGGTGGTTGGATCCAAAGATGTCAAATTTGGACTCATCAGACCAAAGCACAGATTTCCACTGGTCTAATGTCCATTCCTTGTGTTCTTTAGCCCAAGCAAGTCTCTTCTGCTTGTTGCCTGTCCTTAGCAGGGGTTTCCTAGCAGCTATCTTACCATGAAGGCTGCTGCACAAAGTCTCCTCTTAATAGTTGTTTTAGAGATGAGAGGTGTGTCCAAACAAACTTTTGGTCTGTACTGTGTATGTATATATATATATATATATATTTTTTTTTTATTTTTTTTTTCAACATGCTTAATTGCATTGAAGGCATAAAAACACAGGTACCAACCTGCGGAAAAACTGTGGCAAAACCGCATGCGGATTTTGGGTGCGTTTTGCTGCGTTTGTTGCCGCAGGTGTGGTAATTTTTCAGAGGGTGCAGAATTTTCTTAAGAAAATTCCTTTTTCTATTGCGCACAGGGCCTTAGAAAGCTTGTTAGCTCAGGACGCCACCAGTCGTACTTTTTGGTTACAGTTGTGCTGTTGGGTCCCGTGGTGCTCAGTGTTCTGGTCTTGGTCTATCGACTCCAGACTGCTGTTTACCCGTCTCTGCCTGTGTCCCCCTCCCCTGTTTCTGTTGTGACTTCCCAACTTCCGACCTCGGACTTCCTCCTGACCACGTCCCCGTCTGCTCCCTGTATCTTGTATGTACTCTCCTGGAACCCTGACCTTCGGCTTGTATCTTGACCTCATCTCTGTCTGCCCCTATGTACTGTTGTGTCCTCCTGGTTTATGATCTCAGCCTGTCTGACTACCTCTCCATTTACTGTATACAAATAGTTCCTAGTGCCACCTTGTGGCAGTTATCATAGTCTCACTCTATAGTAGTGTGATTTCCAAGCTTTGCACTTTTATTTATAGTACAGTAACCACAAAGTTAAGAGACTGCTTGTAATTATTTTGTAACCAACAAGCTCAGATCCTCAATACTGATATGTAACTATCAAAAACAAGTGTTGCATAACCATTAAGCTTGTACCCTTACACAAAAGACTGTAATTGCTTTTCTTTTCTTATTCACTTATCTCAGTTCCTGTCACGGATGTATCATGTGTGACAGACAGTCCTGTGGTGTCCGGCTATAGAAGGTCACAGCATTTGGCTGCGCAAATTGCTCCCTGACCTTTTATTATTCCTACTTGGTGTATTTGGGATCCTATGTATCTACTCAGCTTGGTTTTCACCCCTTTCCCTTTAGGAGCCTGCAAAGTTCCTCACCCTTTCAGATGCTTTTCATCAGCACTTCCCTTGGTGTCTTTATATACCCTCATTTCCCCTTACTTTGTGCTGGTGATAGGTCTAGTATCCTCAACAAGTCTTCAGTGCAAGCAGCTGGCTTGTATCCTTCTGGAGAAACCTTGTTGTTGTTTGAAGTTCTTCTCCCTGAGTGGGGTTGACTAAGCGCTCATCCCATCCGCTCCCTACCTTGGGCATATTTCACAGTCAGCCAGGGTCAGGTATCCAGCTCAGCACATAGGTGTGGAACCTATCTAGGATGGTGAGGGAAGAAAGGAACCAGCAGTAGGCGTGATGAGGGGTCACCATCTCCCCCTTTTTTAGATACAGGTTTTACCTTCTCTTTCACCGCTCGCTTGGAATTTCCTTATACGTAGCGTGAAGTTTCCAGTGCCAAGAGCTAATGTGCTCTGATGACATCATTTAAATTCGGCTCAGGCACAAGATACCACCGGAGGATTCAGGTGGTTGATGTTTCACCGCTATACTGCACCTCCACTGCAAAACTCCACTCTGTTATTTCAGTCACTGCTATGTCATGCATTGCTGTACAACTCTGCTATTCAAGTATAGACAGCCCGGACTGCTGCCCCAAAGGGGCTCAAGGAAGGGCAATATGACTAGGAGGGATGCTAGGCCAGAGGGTGTAGCAAAGGGTTAAGGTGAGCTATTTTGGGCGGGAAACCAGGAGGTGGGGCTACAGGAGTTATAGGGACATTTGATTGGTTAGGAGTAGGTCAGTGTGGGTTAGTATATATAGGGCAGACTGTTGGGGGTTGGTCATTCGGCACCTGGAAGACGTCTGGAATCGAGGATGGTCCGGCAGGAGGCCCCGGTCAGGAAGGATGTCGGCTGTGGCGGAGCAGCGTGGGCAGCGCTGGTTCCAGTGGACGCGGCAGTGGTGGACGTCGGACGAGTGGGAGGCTGAGATGACCGGGCTCCCGTCGCGGGATCCAGAGCCCAGCAGGACCCCTCCGGCGGCAGCAGCAGCAGTGCTCTGGGCGGCAGCGGCACTGAGGATGTCTGAGGGAGGCGACGACGCAGTGAGTGCAGCGACTAGGGGGTGAGTGACTTCACCGCCCTTCTCTGTTGCGGCACGGGGTCGGCATGGTGACGAGGGCGGCGCGGCCACGTGACCCGCGGCGCGGTCATGTGGTCCGGCGTCGCAATCACTTGGCCCCGGCGTCCGGATGAAGTGGTCACGTGGCACGGCGGTGCCGTCATGTGACCGGATGGCGAACCCGGAAGTGCGGCCTGCGTGTCTGCGCAGGGCCAGTGCGCGATCCCGGGCAGCAGCAACAGCGAGGACGTCGGGGGAGGCGACGCCGGGGAGAGTACAGCGACGAGGCGGGAGTGACGTCATCGCCTTCTCTGGTGCGGCGCAGGGTCGGCAGGGTGATGTGGCCGGCGCGGCCACGTGAACGGCGGCGCGGTCATATGGTCCGGCGTCGCAATCACCTGGCCCCGGCGTCCGGATGAGGTGGTCGCGTGGCCCGGCGGTGCGGTCATGTGATCGGACGGCGAACCCGGAAGTGCGGCCTGCGTGTCCACGCAGGGCCGGTGCGCGATCCCGGGCAGCAGCAGAAAGGATGCCAGGGAGAGGACAGCGACGAGGCGGTGAGTGACGTCATCGCCTTTCTCTGTTGCGGCGCGGGGTCGGCATGGTGATGTGGCTGGCGCGGCCACGTGACTCGCGGCGTGGTTATGTGGTCCGGCGTCGCAATCACTTGGCCCCGGCGTCCGGAGTAGGTGGACCTGCGGGGCTGTCATGTGACCGGACGGCGAACCCGTAAATGCGGCCTGCGCGTCCACGCAGGGCCGGTGCGTGCTCCCGGGCAGCGGCTGCGGCCTGCGCAGTAGTGCAGGGCCGGTGTAGGATCCTGGACAGCGGCGATCGTTGCAGACGACTGAGAGACGCATGACGGAGGAGCGGCCGGAGCTGCTTAACTATTGCTCTGGGTCGGTAACATCTTGAAGTTGGCTTCCAGCCTGGGCAACCGGTCGACCTTGCCGGTGAAGCTGGTGAGGTCCCGGGGCCTGGGGCTGCTCGGCGCGGAGGATCATTGACGGCTGTTCCGGGGACACCTTGGAGTCAGCCTGGTAAGATTATGGTTCACTTGCACCTCGTACTCTGTTTATTGATTAGGTGGGGGGGGGTTGGTGATGCAGCATACTTGGGTTTGTGTTTGATAGTAGTGGGGGAGTTTGGTTTTAAAGGTCTTGGTTCTGGGAGGTTACAGTTGATTACAAGTTGTCAGCCCTGCAGCGAGCTCAAGTGCTGATTGGCATTTCTGCCTTTTGGCAAGTAGCGCTGGGGTGCTGGGGTTAACTATAGTGTTATGGTTGTTGGGTAGTCAGTCGCGCTTTGGTACAGGCATTGTGGCCTGGCTTGATATGGGGAACGGTTGTAAGCCTTGCAGGATTGTTTGGTGGTCCTATGCTGGCGGGTCGACCAGGACAAGGGCCTTGAGCTTAGTGTGGTTTCCTGGAGGTTGAATGGGAGTAGTTGTTGCGATTATGGAGGTTATTGCATTTTCTGGGGGTCGGGGGTGTATACGCCGACGGTTAATGTCATGTGGGTTAGCCGCGGTCGTTGGGATTGTTGCATTAGTCTATTTTTATGGCAGTGGTGGACCCTGCAGGTACTTCGGTGCTTTGGTAAGGTCCAGGTGCAATGATTTCAGATGAAGTTCATATATCTAATTAAAAAAAAAAAATGGTATATGTATGTGTATACATGTATATACTCCCCTCGGCATCGATAGAGGCATGTATGGGTAGTATTTCTCTGTTTGGGGCTACCACGGGTGGCGCACAAGTGTTTTTTGTTTATTGAAGCAGTGGGGGCCCGTTGTTGCAGGCTGCAGAGGAGTGAGCCTGGCCGGTCGGGGTGTATGAGGAGTCCTCTTCTAGTGACTGCTGGGTGCCTCGCAGTAGAGACTAGCTGGGTTGTGAGGGGTCATAGCGTGTCTTATCTTAATACCGTTCATTGGTACATTTCCGGGGTCAGGGGCCTGCCCAGTTCTTGACAGGAGGAACAGTGGCATGGCAGTATGCGCTGGTTGAGTTATCCTCTCGATAAGATAATAGTTGTCCACTGTTTTCAGTTTTTGGTGTGGTTTGAGCTTTCCCTGGTACAGTTTTTGCGGATGGATATGACTCGCCCACCCCAGGGCTATGGGACACCCGGTGCCGGGCTGGACTAATCCGGTGGTAGTCAGTGGTGGCTGGGCCCGGCTCCGTGGCCCTGGGGGGTGTCAGTAGAATATGTGGCTTGCTTGTTAATGGTTGTGTTCGTGACGCCACCTGTGGTATGCGGCTAATAAGCCGCCGCTGCTGTGTGAGGCCTCCGGGATGATATTATGGCAGCTATGATGGTACTGCTCCCCACAGGTGGAGCAATGCCCGGGGCACAGTTGGTGCTTGTGAAAGTCTATGGTGCTGTGTGACTAACACGGTGCAGGGCCGACAGGCGAGGAAAGAACCAGGCACAAACAACAGTCTCTTTACCTTTTCCTCTTTTACTCTGGGAACAGTCCAGTCCTGGGAGACCGTTACAGGTGGTGATGGGGATCCGGTCGGCCTGGAAGTACTTGGGGTGATCTTTCTGGCCAGCTGAGTATGAGGCCTACTCCTGTACCTTTCTTGGTGATGATAGGACCCTGCTTCTCTGAATCCAGCAATGGCCCTCTTCGCTGCTGGGACCAATAGCACGTCCCTTCCCTCTGTAGGTGGCTGCGCAGGCCCACTCCCTGGTGCTTCTCCGCTGGGGTCCACACCGGGCCCTGATGCTGCAGCTGTACCTTGGATGTGTCTGGGCCAGGGGCTTGCAGCTCCCCTGCCCTTCGGATTCGGCTACCAGGGACGGATTTTATACCCTGGCAACCACAGACTCCCGATGTCCGAGTCTCTCTGCTGCCTCTCAGCTACTCCTGCTTCTCTGGGCCAAACTGCTCCAGCTCTAGGCCCCAGATTCACAGGACAGCTCACTCTGTGTCTGTTCACTTCTGCTGCTCCCTACAGACTAACTAACTCCTCCCCCAGGTCAGGCTTAAGGAAGCTCCCTGAAACTTCAGGTTCAGAGCTCCCCCTACTGGCCTGAGGGAGAAACTGCGGTGGATGTTAACTTACTGGCCAGTAGATTTCCCCATTACCTTCAGGCTCAGCATTAACCCTCAGGAGGGCAATGCCGTTGTGGCGACCAGGTCCTAGGGCGCCACACTCCCCCTTAGTTAAATTCAGTACTCCCGGACTGTAGAAACAAAACATAACATGTCATACATTTCATCCCAATATGGGAGGCACATTCTCTTTAACGTTACAATCTTAAACATTTCTATAAGAGTCCAGTGTGGCTCCCTGCCGGGTGTCCATTACACTGCTCCATGGGGGACCCGCCGCGATCAAACCCCCAACGTAGGCTCTGGGCGTGCGTCAGAGCATTGATGACCCCACTCTATGCACGCCGGACGGGTTTTTCTTCAGGGGTGTTTGAGCACACTGGTGCTAACTATGAACAATTTAGGTGTTGGCCACCCATAGTCCAGTGGCCCAATTGTCCATTTTCGCAATCAAAGAAAAAGAAAACATTTTGTGCACAACATGACAGACATTTTGCATAACTATTTACACTCTAATAAGTACTCTTTACTTTATACAGTAGACTCCCTATACCTTAGAGGGGGTTGTCCCCGAGTGCTGCGCTGGGACCTACGTAGCTCTGGTGTTTGCCCCTGACTACGTGGTATGTCTTCTATCTCAGCACTACAGGTGGGCCTAACCCCAATAGGTAAGCGTGATGGTTGCCTTTGTGGTCCAGGAGTCGCCAAGGGTATGACAGGTTCACCACTGACAGGGGGTTGATCCTCCTGTTCCACTGCTGGCGTGTCATCTCGTGCTGGAGCGGACGATTCTTTAGGTGGACCCGGAACCTTTTCTGTTTCTGGCTCGACCAACTGCGGAAACGCCAAAACTGGTACCACTATGGCATTGTTGATTCGGGTCCAAGTTTTGGGGAACTTCCCAAGGATGGTTTGAATCATCTCCCCTTCTTTCTCTTGACTTTGGGGACTTCCTTGTACTCCTTCCATTTCTCTTTGGATTCGGCACCGTTCAGGGCACGCTTTCAGGCGGTCTCGGGAAATTGCTTGACAGGTCTTGCCTTCATCTTTGCTTATGAGGCATACCTTACTATTGTCAAAGTTGGAGGGGATAATGGTGTAGGGCTCGTTTTCCCACTGATCATCCAACTTATGCGTCTTCCGCTTCTTCTTGAGGACTTGTTCTCCAGGTGCTAAGGGAGTTGCTGGGGCTGTTTGATTGTAATGCTGTTCTTGTCTCGTTCTTGCTTGAGACAGGCTCCTTTCCACGCACTCCTGGACCTTACGGTACCGCTGCTGCCGTTCTGCATCCCAATCCTCTATTTCTTGAACCGCCTCAGGCGACACAGTCCCCATCTCAAAGTCTACAGGCAACTTGCCTGGTCTGGCTCGCATCAGGTAAGCGGGGCTGCAGTTGGTCGAATTCACTGGGATGTGGTTGTACAAGTCTACCAGATCTGGCAACTTTTCTGGCCATTGGTTCCTCTCTTCCAGCGGTAGGGTCTTCAGCATATCAATAACCACATGGTTCATTTTCTCGCACAGTCCATTGGTCTGGGGGTGGTACGGTGTGGTTCGAATTTTCTTACAACCGTACATGTTACAGAACTCTTGGAACACTTCAGCCTCGAATGCAGGACCCTGATCCGTCAGTACCCTTTCCGGATAGCCGTGCGGTCGACAAAAGGATGCCTGGAACGCTCTAGCTGCCGTCCTGGCTGTCTGGTCCTTCACAGGCACTACTACCAGGAAACGAGAGTAATGGTCCACAATGGTGAGGGCGTACACATAGCCTGACCGGCTTGGTGTTAACTTCACGTGGTCCAGGGCCACCAACTCCAGGGGCTGCTTCGTGACAATTGGCTGTAGGGGAGACCTTTGGCTGGCATCATCCTTCCGCCTCAAGTTACACGGGCCACAGTCTCGGCACCATTTCTCGATCATCTTTCTCATGTGCACCCAGTAGAACCGATCACGGAGTAAGGCCTCCAACTTCTTCCACCCGAAGTGCCCGGCGTTATCATGATACGCTGCTAGGACCATTGGAGCATCCCTCTGCGGAACCACTATCTGCCAGACAAGTTCATTTGTTCGATAGTTGACATATCTCTTGCAGAGCTTGCCCTGGTAGGTGAACAGTCGTCCCCTCTCCTTCCACAGCTGCTGGGCTTCCTCTGGAGCGTCTGGGCCAAGATGGGTCTCAGCTTGCGCTAGCTTCTCTTTGACCAATCGCACGGCCGGGTCACCATTCTGTGTTTCTTCCCAATTATGGTGGAGTAATGGATTGACCGAGACCTCGTGCTGGTTTAAGCGCTTCACTCCCACAGCATGCTCACACTGTGAAACACCCTGGTGATGGAAAGCCGGTAACTCTATCTCTTCGAGTTCATCCAGGTCTTCTCCAGACTCGGGTAAGTGAGGCATTCTGGACAGCGCATCAGCATTGTTATTCTTCTTGCCAGCCCGATACTTGATGGTAAAGTCAAAGTTAGACAGCCGGGCCATCCATCGCTGTTCCATCGCACCTAACTTGGCTGTTGCCAGGTGTGTCAACGGATTGTTGTCCGTGAAGATGGTAAACTTGGCCGATGCCAGATAGTGCTTGAAGCGTTCAGTCACTGCCCACACAATAGCGAGGAACTCCAGCTTGAAGGAACTGTAGTTTTCTGGATTCCTTTCCGTGGGCCGAAGCTTCCTACTGGCGTACGCTATTACCCTCTCTCTGCCTCCCTGTACCTGGGACAGAACTGCTCCCAGTCCCACGTTGCTGGCGTCTGTGTACAGTATAAACGGTTGGCTGTAGTCAGGGTAGGCCAGAATTTCTTCTCCCGTGAGAGCCCCTTTCAGCCGGACAAAGGATGTTTCCAGTTGGCTGCCCCATTCAAATGGAGGGCTCTGCTTCTTAGCCTGCTTCGGCTGGCCCACCAGGAGATCTTGAAGGGGCGCTGCTATCTTGGTGAACCCATCAATGAACCTTCGGTAGTAGCCCACCAGTCCAAGGAACTGCCGCACCTCCTTCACCGTGGTGGGTCTTGGCCAGTCCTTAATTACCGTGACTTTCTCCGGATCAGGTGCCACGCCTTCTGCGCTGACCACATGACCCAGGTACTGTACCTTTGGCTTCAAGAGGTGACATTTGGACGGCTTGATCTTCAGGCCATATTTCGACAAGGACTCAAACACTTCTGCTAAGTGCTTCAGGTGGTCCTCATAAGTCTTGGAGTAGACTATTACGTCATCCAGGTACAGCAGCACGGTTTCGAAGTTGTGGTGGCCCAAGCAGCACTCCATCAACCGTTGGAATGTCCCTGGGGCGTTGCAGAGCCCGAATGGCATACAATTGAACTCACAGAGACCCATTGGTGTCGTGAAGGCAGTCTTCTCCTTGTCCGCCTCTGCCACGGGAACCTGCCAATACCCACTGGTGAGATCCAAGGTGGAGAAATAGTTAGCTGACTTTAAGGCTGTTAGTGACTCCTCTATTCTGGGTAGTGGATAGGCATCTTTATGTGTAATGCGGTTAATTTGCCTGTAATCTACACACATTCTCATTGTACCATCTTTTTTCTTTACGAGCACTAGTGGAGCTGCCCAGGGGCTACAACTATCTCTGATAACCCCAGCCTCCTTCATTTCCCGTAACATTTCCTTGGCACACTGATACTGTGCGGGGGGTACAGGGCGGTATCTTTCTTTAATGGGATGATGATCACCCGTGGGGATTTGATGTTGAACCCCTTTCACCTGCCCAAAATCTAGGGGGTGTTTGCTGAAGACCCGCTCATACTCCTGTACCACCCGGTAAACCCCATGCTTTTGGTGTGAGGGGGTGGAGTCGGTGCCCACATGTAATTTTTGGCACCAGTCTTCCGGCTGCCCCTTGGAGCCATTGTCTTCCGCCTGGTCGGACGGGATCAAGGGTTCCACTGCTTTAATGGTATTGTTGCTGACAGTGTACAATTTTGCCACAGTGGCATACCGGGGCAATTTGGCCTCCTCCTCCCCACAATTCAGGACACGGACGGGCACTCTCCCCTTGCGGACGTCCGCTACCCCTCTGGCTATCAGGACTCCAGGCCTACTGTCTGAATACATTGGTTCTACCAAGGCATGGTAATCCTGACCCTTGAGGCCTATTGCTGCCCGACACCATATCAACATTTCACTTCTTGGGGGTATTACAATGGGGAGGGGGTCACTTACCCTCACACTGCCAATTTCTCCTCCGGCCAGCTCTACCTGCTGCCTCCTCATCAGGGCTCTGATCTCCCTCTGTAGGACACGCTGCTGCCCGGAGCTGGCAGTTTCAGACGCCTGCTGTAACAAAATTATCACTTCGGCAATACAATTTTCTATCACATTTGTACCAAGAGTTAGCAGTGGGTCAGATTCTTTGCGATCAATATCTACAATTATCATCCCCTGACATGGCAATTCCACCCGCCCCACTTTAATGGTTACTTGTTTGTACCCAATCTGAGGTAAGGGCTGACCATTACTGGCCACAATTGTTAAATCATCATCTGGGCCATGGTCAATGTCTGAATCGGCCCAATATCTTTTGTACAGTTTGTGGGGGATGGTTGTTACCTGGGACCCCGTATCCAGGAGGGCATTCAAAGGGATTCCATCCAGCACAATAGGAAGGACCGGTCGTCCTCCCACATACTTGCTGCGGCTGGGGGTTGAGCCGGGCTTCCTTACACCTGGGGGTCGGCTCCTGGCCCCAGGCTCGGCCCATTTAAAGGACAGCGTCGTGCAATGTGGCCCGCCTGGTTGCAGTTGCGGCAGATCGGTTGTCCTGTTGAATCGTACCGGTCTGTGTCTCTGCCTCGGGTCGGCGGAATCCTTCTCTGTCGCATCCATGGGACATCCTCTGGGCTGGAGGCCAACTCGATTTTCGCAGGCGAGGGGGTCATTTGTAGAGACTGCACGGTCTTGGCAAGGGCAGCCACAGTCTTGGTCAGCTCCTGGACCTGTTGTCTGAGCTCCGCAGTGGGATCCTTATCCAGGGACTGCGCCTCAGCCCCTGCAGTGGCTCGTGTTGCAGGCGCCACGCCGGGGTACGTGATAGCAGGAGGCCAGAGGGGTACTGGGTCATTCGGCGTAGATTCTCTCAGTACCCTGATGGCCTGGTCCTTAAACTTGGCAAAGTCCAGAGCAGGGTTCTGCAGGACCAGGATACGCAGCTGGGTCCTGTGGGCATCTGACAGGAGCCCCTCTATGAACTGCTCAGTTAGGAGTTTGTCTTCTTCACGTACACTCTCTGGGTCCACCTGTTTAACTGCTTTCAGGGCCTCTTGCAGGTTTAGGGCATAGTCCCTTATGCTGTCTGTGGCCCGCTGCTTGCACCCAAAGAATCTCATCTTTATCTCTGCTGCGGTGCGAGTGTCAAACGTACTCTTTAGCTTGGCCAGTATCTGGGCTGCTGTCCCTTTATCTGTATCAGGCCATGACTTCGCTTCACGCTGGGCTGCGCCGGCTAGCTGTCCCATTAATATGCCCACCTTCTGGCTCTCAGTCAGCGGATACACCCGGAATAAGCTGTGCAGGCTTTCTCTGAAGTCACTCAAGGTATGGGACTCCCCGGAGTATTGCGGCAGCCATTCTGCTCCCGGTATGTATGGCATGGTGATCGGCATTACCGGCGCTACAGTGGGGGCCGGGGCGACGGCGACTGGGATTGCTTCTGCTGGTGCTGCGGCGTCTCGGGCTATGGCAGCCACCTGCCCTCCCTCTGAGTCGGACATCTTCCTCCCCCTTAGTGAACCTTACCAGGCTCCGTTCACTTTTCAAATTTTCTTCCGGGTCGCGCGGGGTTAACAGCGCTCTGCTCTGATGGCGCGCTCCCTTCGCGCTCTTTGTCAGGCACGCCCCCCTTCTTCCTGCGCTCGGCGAGGCTAATGGCGGCGGTGGTCTGCAGCCAGTACACAATCTTTTAAGCACAATTCCGGCAGGCGCACAGTACCCGGTGGGACCGGGCACGAAATCCTGTTCACAGCGCCAAAAGTTGACTCGCCCACCCCAGGGCTATGGGACACCCGGTGCCGGGCTGGACTAATCCGGTGGTAGTCAGTGGTGGCTGGGCCCGGCTCCGTGGCCCTGGGGGGTGTCAGTAGAATATGTGGCTTGCTTGTTAATGGTTGTGTTCGTGACGCCACCTGTGGTATGCGGCTAATAAGCCGCCGCTGCTGTGTGAGGCCTCCGGGATGATATTATGGCAGCTATGATGGTACTGCTCCCCACAGGTGGAGCAATGCCCGGGGCACAGTTGGTGCTTGTGAAAGTCTATGGTGCTGTGTGACTAACACGGTGCAGGGCCGACAGGCGAGGAAAGAACCAGGCACAAACAACAGTCTCTTTACCTTTTCCTCTTTTACTCTGGGAACAGTCCAGTCCTGGGAGACCGTTACAGGTGGTGATGGGGATCCGGTCGGCCTGGAAGTACTTGGGGTGATCTTTCTGGCCAGCTGAGTATGAGGCCTACTCCTGTACCTTTCTTGGTGATGATAGGACCCTGCTTCTCTGAATCCAGCAATGGCCCTCTTCGCTGCTGGGACCAATAGCACGTCCCTTCCCTCTGTAGGTGGCTGCGCAGGCCCACTCCCTGGTGCTTCTCCGCTGGGGTCCACACCGGGCCCTGATGCTGCAGCTGTACCTTGGATGTGTCTGGGCCAGGGGCTTGCAGCTCCCCTGCCCTTCGGATTCGGCTACCAGGGACGGATTTTATACCCTGGCAACCACAGACTCCGATGTCCGAGTCTCTCTGCTGCCTCTCAGCTACTCCTGCTTCTCTGGGCCAAACTGCTCCAGCTCTAGGCCCCAGATTCACAGGACAGCTCACTCGGTGTCTGTTCACTTCTGCTGCTCCCTACAGACTAACTAACTCCTCCCCCAGGTCAGGCTTAAGGAAGCTCCCTGAAACTTCAGGTTCAGAGCTCCCCCTACTGGCCTGAGGGAGAAACTGCGGTGGATGTTAACTTACTGGCCAGTAGATTTCCCCATTACCTTCAGGCTCAGCATTAACCCTCAGGAGGGCAATGCCGTTGTGGCGACCAGGTCCTAGGGCGCCACAGATACAGCATGGGGTGGATTCCGGCTTGCTCAGAGTCGGGTAATTTTCAGTTGTCTTAGAGGTTGTTTGGCTGTTCCGGGTTTCATAACAGAGTGCGGCCTGGCCGAACCCCCTATGGTTTTATGTCTGGCTGGCTTTGGAACCAGCGGGGGGCTTCATCCTGGGCCGCCCAAGCTATGGTGCAATATTGCATGGGTTTTGCTACACCAGGTGGGGTGTGACCGTTTTGGCAACCGTGGGCGAGCATTAGAGTAAAGCCCGCTTGCATGGAAGGTTTCAGTCCCGATCGGCGGTATACGTTGCGGCGCGGCCCATTGTTTCGTGTTTTCAGCAGCATGATAGTTTCGGGCATGGTGTGCAGTCCTTGGGGATTAGCGGGTGCTGCTGGCAGGCTTCTTTCCGGGCAGGGATTTCTCGCCGACGGGCATATGCACTGGCAGTGTTTCACATTGGTCTTTGTTGGTATATGAGTGAGCAAAGTGGAAGGCATATTGCGGGTTCTGGAATTTGTAAAGTTTAGCTAAGGGGGTGGAAGGTTATCATTTCACGAAGACCGGGGTTCCAACGGTCATTGCGGGATATTGTTTGGGTTTTCCAGGTCGGTTTAATGTATTACAGCATATTGTTGTGGCTGGGATCATGGCTCCTCTCAATATCAGGCATGTTTGGATTGTTTCCTTGTTGTGTAACAACTGACGTTAGTGAGAGGTGACGGGATTTGTACATCGGCAGAGGATATTTGGGTCGGGCCTGTTATCCAATGCTGCATGGGTTATTCGTACCACTGGATGCTGCGTGTGCCTGAGCTGTTAAGGCCTGGGACCGACGGTCGTGATGTTAATGTGGGCTTTTCGTGCCATGGGGACACATTCTACTCGAGACACAACATTGGTTTTTGTCTTGGGGGGGACTGTTTGGGAAGCCAGTATGTCATGGTGTGGCTGGTTGCCAACGTCAGCGTATCAGACCTTGTGCATATTGGGTTTTGTATGCCAGGTTCAGGCACTGAGGGGTTTTCGCAATTAGTATCGTTTTGGGGATTGTATGGCAGTCGTGTGCAACAGGTTATTTGCCAGGCACAGGTTTTCTTTACACAGGTGGGACTGATGGTCGTAAAGTGACAGGTATGACGGACGGCTGCCAGCGAGGGATTTTAGTGCTGAATGAGTTGGGGGTGAGAAGCTTGATTCAGCTCCTTAGATCAGAATTGTCAGGGGGTCCTGGATTTCTTTGCGGTAAGAGACAGCGTTGGCGAATTACGGCTGTCGTTATAATTTTCAATTGGCTGGGGGGACACGTACAGGGTTCAATTAGCGGAAGCAAGGATCCTTTGGACCGCATGAAAAGTCTTATCGCTTTCTTGCGATGTTATGAGTGTTCCACAGGTGGGCTTTACAGCGGTAATTTTAGGGTACAGGTTAATGACCTATTCAGTTTGTGGAGAGAGGTCTGTTGTTCGTTTGGTGTTCGGGTCTGTTTTCAGGCATCATATTAACCGAGGGTATCCCATGCAGCAGTTTGCACCACAGGCCTGATTGGTTCATGTTTGGGCAGTACTCGAGCGGTGAGGTGCCCTGGTCTGTTAGAAGTTTTGGACCTTCTTTTGGGGGTACAGATGTTTGATCAGCGGTAATGTATAGGGGTTCAGTTTGGTTGGATGGGCTTCAGTGTTGGCCCTGGGACATTTAGGATGTTTTAACGGATTGCGCTTGGGATGGCCATGTAGTCGGATATTTAAGGACTGTTCTGTCCCAGCAGAAGGAGCGATCACGGTTGTTTTGTGCGGCATCCGGGCGGAAGAGACTTGGGCACCATACTGTCAAGGGGCCTGTTTTGTGACACCAGGCATGACCGCCTTGGGCCTGTGTCTGTCCGTCGCAGTGTTAGTGCCCATGTGGTCACTTGTAGGGTGTCACAGCTTTTTTGGGGACATCTTGGTTGGTTGACAAAGTGTGTTTCCACAAGGGGGTCAGAGATTAAGTGAACCCACGTGGGTTCCCAGTTGGTTACATCAAGGTAGGTTGGCTTGGTTCAATTGTCAGTTTGTCTACATTTTCAAAGATGCCTGCAGTGTGGCGGTCTCAACGAAGCAGAGTTCGCGTCCAATCCTTTCGGGATAGGGCCGGCGTCTCATGCTTCTCGTTGGGGACTGGTCGCGCAGGCTGTTTTGGGCAGATGCTGGGGGCCGGCTGGGTACCGGGTTTTATGTGCAGCCGGCCATGTGAGGGAAGATGGTTCTAGGGCAGGGGAGCTTTGGAGTCTCCAGTTAATTTTGGAAGTTTAATGGGGTGGTTTCATCTGGATGGTGGAGACAGTCAGGTATTGGTTAAATGGAACCGTGGTGGTGGCCCTGGATGGTCTTTGGTGGCAGGACTCGCACGTACAAGGTGTCATACGTGCTCGCTGTGGCGGAAAGGAGGGGGGTATTTGAAGTCGGTGGATTGCACAAAGAGCGGGGGGGAACCCAGTGCAGGAGCGGGTTACCCCTGGTGGTGCAATTGTGTGTTGGTTAAGGTGGGTCCCTGTTGTGCTGGGTCACAACGGGACATGTTAACGTGGGACCCTGCTGTGCTGGGTCACAGCGGGGCATGTTAATGTGGGTCCCTGCTGGGCTCGGTCCCAGCAGGGCAGTGGTTGGGCAACACTCGGCTGGGTGTCCTCGAGTCGGTGTGTTGCGGCTGAGGGCACATGGTGGAGCTGATGTTGCAATCATGTACAATGGTACTCTTCAATTACCCCCCCTCCTTTGCTGGTGGTTATGTTTTATTGAATTATTTACTATGTTTATGGTTAAAGTGTTATTATTTTGGTGATAATAAACGGGGCTGCTGTGGCCTTTACATCCAATGTCACGTAGTCTGTGTCTTATTTTAGGTTAAGTGGTCAAAGGAGGTAAGGCCGTCAGTCAGACTTTCCATAGTCAAGACAGCCCGGACTGCTGCCCCAAAGGGGCTCAAGGAAGTGTGGCGCCCCTGACCTGGTCAGGCACCACAGAGTATTGCACCCATGCGGGAGCAATGCTTCCAGGTAATCTCCAAAGGCCAGGATGAGGTGCACACACAAACATATAGTGACCAGGCCTCCCACATTACCAGAGGGGACCCTTGAGTAGCCAGAAGGAGTTAACTTTCAATTCCCAGCTAGGGGTGTGTTCAGGGGCTGGTTGCTAGGAAGCAGGGCAGAGAGAGAGAGGAAGTGAGGGAGTCGAGAGGAAGAAGTTGAAGTGTATGGAGGGGGAGCAGAGAAGCTCCCGTGCAGACAGGTCCTGAGGAGTGCTGTAGCTGAAAGCGGAGGAGAACGGAGTACTGTGGGTCGGCCTGAAGAGCATCCAGAGAAAGAGGGGTGGCTGAGTACGGAGATCCCGGTATCCGAGCACACAAGGGGAACTAGGTCCCCAGTACAGGCAGCAGATCATCCAGAGCTGCTTAACCTACAGGTTGGGGGGGTACTTCATGCCCTCACCACGACTACACAGAGCTTGAGCCAAGCAGCACACCAGGCCCATAAGGGGACAGGGCCAGAAGCCATCCCACCAAGGCCACGCTGCCGGCAGACGAGCCAGAGAGAGGGGAGCAGGGTGGTAACAGCTTCCCTGGAGGGGTCCTACCACGCTTCAAGCAAAGGATCCTCCTAAAACAGAAAGAGTGCAAGGAAGGCGAGTGGACAGCTACCCTCAGAACGGCCTCCTGGAATTCCTGGTTCCACCTGGTTATCACAGTGTCGCCCGGGCATCTCACCGTGACCTCCAAACAGTGAGTAAACACGTTAAAAGACTTCTTGGACTGTGTTTGAGTCATTCTGCGACTTGTGGTACTACAAACTCACACCGGGCCCTGGGGCTTGCCTCACTCTCAGGAGGCTACTATATCCGACTGCACCCACCATCAGCCCCAGGCGTCCCCTAACCTGCAGTGGCGGTCCCCACTGACCGCAATACTGAGAGTGGCGTCACGATCAAAACTGAAGATTCCCTACCTGTGACCAGCACCAGCTACGTGGAGTCCCTGAAGGTATGCACCGATACAACACCTGTGGGGCTTCACATCTTCTGGCGTCACGAACAGGATAAGGACTAGACCTGTTCAGACAGGTGACCGTGTGCCTCAGAGGTCCGACCGCAAAAATTGAACCGCCGCCATATTGCCATCTTCAAAAGCGCGCGCTGCAGCCCGCGCGAGGGAGAAGAGCACCGCCCACGAAGAGGTGTGGCCGCCCCAGAATCCCCACAATTCAGAGAGCGTTCTGACCCAGGAAGTGGAAAGGGAGCGCGCGGATTTCTGAAGAAAAATGGACGCTGCAGGAGGTAATGCCCCTGGTCAGGGCGACGCAGCCCAAGCGATGCCAGCCCCTGTCGC
The DNA here is from genome assembly GCF_048569485.1 of Anomaloglossus baeobatrachus. NCBI lineage: Eukaryota > Metazoa > Chordata > Amphibia > Anura > Aromobatidae > Anomaloglossus > Anomaloglossus baeobatrachus. Next base: position 115,047,568 of record NC_134364.1, read on the forward strand.
GCTGGACGCCGCAGCGCCTGGTGCCGGTGCCGCGGTCGCAGCTGCGCCGGCCGAGGTCGCCCCCATAATGCCAGTGTCCTTGTTGTATGCCCCAGGGGCGCAATGGCTGCCTCAATACGCCGGTAAAATAGACACGCTGACCGGGTTTAAGAAAAAGATCAACACCCTGCTAGACATGCACGCGATGACCGGTAAACAGAGGGCCGCTGTAGTGCTGGGACAATTGACTGGAGCAGCAGAATTGGAAGCTGAGTCCTGGGCCAATGATGACCGGAGCTCTGTTGAGACCATCTTTGCCAAACTAGCAGCTGCTTTTGAACACCTCACGGAGGGAGAGCTGAGAACGGACTTCTATCACTGCCGTCAGAAGCCCCAAGATAGTATAAGAGACTATGCCCTCAGGCTGCAGGCGGCACTACGGGCTCTCAAGCTGGTGGACCCTGTCAGTGACCAGGAAGGAAACCGGATGATGAAGGAACAATTCCTGCGGGGCCTGCGCTCTCCTGAGGATGGGAAGCAGATGAAGCTGTGGTCCCTAGAACACCCCGACGTGGACTTTGCCATTCTGAAAGACCGGGCAGTGAAAGCACTCCAACCCCCTGTGGACACAGACCCTGCCAGTTCCACGGCTGCAGGAGCGGAATCCTCCACGCAGGCCCTGATGACTGCAAAAGGACTCAACGCGCCAGCAGAGACCATAAGTACGCTATCCTCCCAAGTGCAGCAGCTCACTAAGGACGTCGCACAAATCCTGAAAGCAATGCAGTTGCCCTCAGAGACCAAAGTCCCTCATCAGATCCTGCTAGCCGACAACCCAGAGGACGTCCCTTGGATGCGGAGGAGAAGGGGTCCCCCAACTCGAGGCAGGAGCAGTGATCGCTATGACTCAGCTGGACAACCCATCTGTCGTCGTTGCCAGAAGGCAGGTCACTATGCAAGGGCCTGTCCTTTAAACGAGTCAAACCTGGGGCCGAGGGCCAGTCCTCAGGATTAAGAAGATCAGGCCCAAGTCGCTGCTGTGATCAGTACGTGGGTGGACGTCCTGTCCTGTCCATCGTCTTGGACGGGATCCCTACCCCAGCATTATTGGACACCGGCTCTCAGGTCACCACGATCCCGCATGTCCTTTATCGGAGGTTTTGGTCGGACGGCGACCTCCGACCACCGGACCCCTCCCTCACCATCTATGCTGCCAACGGACAACCTATAGACCAGATCGGGGTCAAAGAGGTAACCATAAAGGTGGGAAGGCAGGAAATGAAGGGACAAGGACTGATTGTTGTGGACACTGATGTTAGAGAAAGGAACCCGCAAATGATTTTAGGCACTAATGTCATAGAAAATTGCCTAGGGGAAGTGTTGTTGTTGCTTCACCAGATTGTTGAAGGTGCTGACGGCAGGTCGCAAAGAGCCTTGCAAAAGGAGATCCGAATCATTCTGAGGAAGCAACAGGTAAAACAGACTGGCGGTGAGATTGGTAGTGTACGGGTGATGGATGCTAACCCCATTGTGATACCCCCACGGAGTGAAATGATGATGTGGTGTAGAGCAGCGGTAGGTCTCAGAGGACAAGATTACCAGGCTGTACTAGAGCCCACTCATTCAGACCACTGGCCCACGATTCTGACAGCCAGGGGGGTAGTTGATGTACACAAGGGACGAGTGCCTGTACGAGTGTTGAACTGTGGGGAGGAGGAAGCCAGACTACCAAGGTACGCTACCATAGCCAAACTGTTTACATGCTCAGATGACGCCATAACACCTGTAGGTCCCCTGACACAAGCTGACTCAAAAGAGGGCGAGACCTCCCAAAAGCAGTTAGAGGACTGGTGCCAGAAACTACACGTGGGGACTGACTCTACACCCGACTACCAGAAACATGGGGTTTACAGGGTCGTGCAGGAATACGAGCAGGTCTTTAGTAAGAACCCACTAGACTTTGGTAGGATCAAAGGGGTGCAACATCACATACCCACAGGCAGTCATCCTCCCATTAAGGAAAGACATAGGCCTATTCCACCAGCCCATTACCAGCGCACAAAGGACATGCTGAAGGACATGAAGGAGGCAGGAGTCATAAGGGACAGTTGCAGCCCCTGGGCAGCTCCCCTGGTCCTGGTAAGAAAGAAGGATGGCACGATGAGGATGTGTGTGGATTACAGACGGATAAATCAGATAACACACAAGGATGCCTACCCTTTGCCAAGGATAGAGGAATCCCTCGCTGCCTTGAAAGCCTCTAACTACTTTTCTACCCTAGATCTTACTAGTGGCTACTGGCAAGTATCTGTAGCAGAAGAAGATCGGGAGAAGACGGCCTTCACCACCCCAATGGGCCTCTGTGAGTTCAACAGCATGCCATTTGGACTCTGCAATGCCCCCGGGACCTTCCAGAGGCTTATGGAATGCTGCCTAGGGCACCTCAACTTTGAAACCGTCCTGCTCTACCTGGATGATGTCATCGTGTACTCCAAGACCTATGAGGACCACCTGAAACACCTGGCTGAAGTCTTTGAAGCACTATCCCGATATGGAATGAAGCTGAAACCATCCAAGTGCCATCTACTGAAGCCAAGGGTCCAGTACCTAGGTCACGTGGTCAGTGCAGAAGGAGTAGCACCGGACCCAGAGAAGGTCACAGTCATCCAGGAATGGCCCACACCTACTACCGTCCGGGAGGTACGTCAGTTCCTTGGCTTGGTAGGCTACTACAGAAGGTTCATCAAGGGCTACACGAAAATGGCAGCGCCTTTGCAAGAGCTCCTGGTAGGCCACCCAAAGAAGAAAGGAAAGATCACCGGCCCGCCATTTCACTGGGGAGAAGCAGAAGAACACTCCTTCAGACAAATGAAAGGGGCCTTGACGGGTGAAGAGATCCTAGCCTATCCTGACTACGGTCTGCCATTTGTACTGTACACAGATGCCAGTAATGTGGGACTAGGAGCAGTGCTTTCACAGGTGCAGGGAGGCAAAGAGCGTGTGATTGCTTACGCCAGCAGGAAGCTCAGGCCTACTGAAAGAAACCCGGAGAATTATAGCTCATTCAAGCTAGAGTTCCTGGCCATGGTATGGGCTATCACAGAGCGGTTCAAGCACTACCTGGCAGCCACCAAATTCACTGTCTTCACGGACAACAACCCCCTGACCCACTTGGATACTGCTAAATTGGGTGCCATGGAGCAGCGTTGGGTAGCCCGACTGGCGAATTATGACTTTACTGTCAAGTATCGAGCTGGCCGCAAGAACGGCAACGCAGATGCTCTGTCCAGGATGCCTCACCTAGCAGACGAGGGTGAAGATGAAGATGATCTTGAAGAGATTGAGCTGCCAGCGTTCCATCGCCATGGAGCAAAACAGTGTCGGCAGTCGCGTGCCAACCGCCAAGAGGTGACCCTGAACCCACTACCTCACTACAACTGGAAGGAGACCCAGGAAAATGATCCAGCGGTAGGCTTGGTAAAGAAACTGATCAGCCAGCCTGGCGCCAGCCTTGACAAAGGAGCCCCACCTGAGGCACAGTACCTATGGAAGGAGAGGGGTCGATTATTCATCTATCAAGACAAACTTTACAGGAGCATCATTGACCCGAGGACGCATGAGAAGGTGTGGCAAGTGATTGTACCACAGAAGGATACGAGGATGGTGCTAGAAGCCTATCACAATGGTGCAGGCCACTTTGGTTGGAAGAAACTGGAGGCCCTACTTAAAGTAAGATTCTACTGGGTGGGCATGAGATCTGCCCTAGAGAAGTGGTGTCGAAACTGCGGGCCTTGCAATCTTAGAAGAAAAGACCAGCACCGCCAGAGAGCACCACTCCAGCCCATCCAAACTAAACGGCCCCTGGAGATCGTGGCCCTGGACCATGTAAAGTTGGCACCCAGCAGACAAGGCTACAACTACGCTCTCACTATGGTTGACCACTACTCCAGATTCCTGGTGGTAGTACCAGTCAAGGACTTGACAGGTCAAACTGCAGCCAAAGCTTTCCAGACACACTTCTGTCGACCACATGGCTATCCAGATCAAGTGCTCACTGACCAAGGACCAGCCTTTGAAGCTGAAGTGTTTAAGGAGTTTTGTAACCTATACGGCTGCCAGAAGATCCGTACTACGCCTTACCATCCTCAGACCAATGGCATGTGTGAGAAGATGAACCACATCATTCTCGATCTTCTGAAGACGCTCCCATTGGAGGAACGAAGTCAGTGGCCAGAAAAACTACCCGATCTAGTGGACATGTATAACAACATCCCTGTGAGTTCCACGAACTGCACACCGGCATACCTGATGAGGGCCAGACCAGGGAGATTGCCAGTAGATCTGGAAATGGGAGTTGAGACCCCTGAAGACCATCAACAAGGTGCTGATTGGGATTCCAACCGCCAAGCCCAATACAAGAAAGTACAAGAGTGTGTGGAGCGAAGCCTGACTCAGCAGCGTGAGAAACAAGAAAAGGCCTACAATCGAAAAGCACCTGCTGTTCCTTTGATGCCAGGAGATATAGTTCTCAAGGGAAAGAGAAGGCGTCATAAACTTGACAATCACTGGGAAGAAGAACCCTATACTGTGTTACCATCAACGCTTAGCAATGAAAAGACATGCCTTATCAGCAAAGATGGAGGAAAAACAACAGCTGTCATTTCTAGAGATCGCCTAAAGAAATGTCCTGAACAACTAAGAATCCCTGAAGAAATTCCCAACCCTTTGCCAGTTCAAGAACCAAAAGAAAGGATGATCCATACTGCGCTTGGAGATTTTCCAGCAAGTTGGCCTCAATACAATGGAGCAGTTGTTATTCCAGTCATTACATTCACTCAATCTAGAGAAGTAGGAGACCTAGAAGCACCTGTTCAGAACCTATAAGTGCCAAATGTAGCTGAAGCAGAAAACCACGCATTGGTATCAGTACCCAGTACACCCAGAATTCACATTGAGACACATACATCGGGTGGCAGGACACAACCTCAGACAGATGACAGTATAGTACTGCGTAGATCAACCCGCAGCAACTTTGGTCAGCTCCCATTACGCTATAGACAAAGTACAGTTTAGTTGAAAGTGACGGTATGAAGTGTAATGTTTAACCTGTTATAGTTAAGCAACGTTTAAGCGAAATGTGCCCACAAGGACTATTGTGAGACTTCCTTAAAATGTTAGACCACTGGTTATGAACTGGCTTTAACCACAAACTTTGCATTGTAAAAAGTTGCCTTCTTGGTACCAACCACAGGGTCTGCCTGTTGAGGGGCATGGCTCTGCACCAACAAGGGGGCACGCCTGTTTATGGGGCCTGCCCTCCAACACTCGGAAGCGGGTACGCCTGTTTATGGGGCCTACCTTACACCACTCCCCTCAGGAGAGGAAGATTGGAGGAAAGGTCTGGGGAATGTGATGGCCCAGACCTGGTTACCAAAAGGACCGGTGACCTACCTCCTGGAGGTTTTTGGGTGGGGTTCGGACATGTGGGTGGTTGGTGGTGGAATGGTACCTGGCATGTTTAAATGTAAATAATTGCCCCTGTGTGGGAAAAATTTGTATTTACCTTTTTTCTTTCTCTTGTCTTTGCAGCCCGAGGACGTGCTGATGATAACTAAGGGGGAATGTGGCGCCCCTGACCTGGTCAGGCACCACAGAGTATTGCACCCATGCGGGAGCAATGCTTCCAGGTAATCTCCAAAGGCCAGGATGAGGTGCACACACAAACATATAGTGACCAGGCCTCCCACATTACCAGAGGGGACCCTTGAGTAGCCAGAAGGAGTTAACTTTCAATTCCCAGCTAGGGGTGTGTTCAGGGGCTGGTTGCTAGGAAGCAGGGCAGAGAGAGAGAGGAAGTGAGGGAGTCGAGAGGAAGAAGTTGAAGTGTATGGAGGGGGAGCAGAGAAGCTCCCGTGCAGACAGGTCCTGAGGAGTGCTGTAGCTGAAAGCGGAGGAGAACGGAGTACTGTGGGTCGGCCTGAAGAGCATCCAGAGAAAGAGGGGTGGCTGAGTACGGAGATCCCGGTATCCGAGCACACAAGGGGAACTAGGTCCCCAGTACAGGCAGCAGATCATCCAGAGCTGCTTAACCTACAGGTTGGGGGGGTACTTCATGCCCTCACCACGACTACACAGAGCTTGAGCCAAGCAGCACACCAGGCCCATAAGGGGACAGGGCCAGAAGCCATCCCACCAAGGCCACGCTGCCGGCAGACGAGCCAGAGAGAGGGGAGCAGGGTGGTAACAGCTTCCCTGGAGGGGTCCTACCACGCTTCAAGCAAAGGATCCTCCTAAAACAGAAAGAGTGCAAGGAAGGCGAGTGGACAGCTACCCTCAGAACGGCCTCCTGGAATTCCTGGTTCCACCTGGTTATCACAGTGTCGCCCGGGCATCTCACCGTGACCTCCAAACAGTGAGTAAACACGTTAAAAGACTTCTTGGACTGTGTTTGAGTCATTCTGCGACTTGTGGTACTACAAACTCACACCGGGCCCTGGGGCTTGCCTCACTCTCAGGAGGCTACTATATCCGACTGCACCCACCATCAGCCCCAGGCGTCCCCTAACCTGCAGTGGCGGTCACCACTGACCGCAATACTGAGAGTGGCGTCACGATCAAAACTGAAGATTCCCTACCTGTGACCAGCACCAGCTACGTGGAGTCCCTGAAGGTATGCACCGATACAACACCTGTGGGGCTTCACAGAAGGACAACATGACTAGGAGGGATGCTAGGTCAGAGGGTGTAGCAAAGGGTTAAGGTGAGCTATTTTGGGCAGGAAACCAGAAGGTGGGGCTACAGGAGTTATAGGGACATTTGATTGGTTAGGGGTAGGTCAGTGTGGGTTAGTATATATAGGGCAGACTGTTGGGGGTTGGTCATTCGGCACCTGGAAGACGTCTGGAATCGCCCACCCACCCGCCCTATTTTCGAGATGTCGGAGTCACGGTGGAAGAGAAGAGGAGTGCACTCGTCGCAGCAGTTGGCAGAAAGGAGGGGGGTATTTGAAGTCGGTGGATTGCACAAAGAGCGGGGGGGAACCCAGTGCAGGAGCGGGTTACCCCTGGTGGTGCAATTGTGTGTTGGTTAAGGTGGGTCCTTGTTGTGCTGGGTCACAATGGGACATGTTAACGTGGGACCCTGCTGTGCTGGGTCACAGCGGGGCATGTTAATGTGGGTCCCTGCTGGGCTCGGTCCCAGCAGGGCAGTGGTTGGGCAACACTCGGCTGGGTGTCCTCGAGTCGGTGTGTTGCGGCTGAGGGCACATGGTGGAGCTGATGTTGCAATCATGTACAATGGTACTCTTCAATTACCCCCCCTCCTTTGCTGGTGGTTATGTTTTATTGAATTATTTACTATGTTTATGGTTAAAGTGTTATTATTTTGGTGATAATAAACGGGGCTGCTGTGGCCTTTACATCCAATGTCACGTAGTCTGTGTCTTATTTTAGGTTAAGAGGTCAAAGGAGGTAAGGCCGTCAGTCAGACTTTCCATAGTCATGTTACACAAGCGACACTAAACAACTGATCCAGCAGCGCTACATTATCCTCCACTGCAAACGCGGCTCTTTTACACCAGTTCATCTTCACTGAGCAAACTTTTCTAGATCCCTATGATATCTTTGCATCATTAAACCTACATTATAAACTTCAGGACTGTTGGACCACTTCCTCTTTGGCGAGTCTATTCTGCTGCATCATTGTCTTAGCTCTTCTACTTTGAGAATCCATTGCAAACTTGGTCCTGCTACACAAATTGCTCATTGCTGAGCCAACTCTCCTACATCAATGTCTCAGCTCTACTGCATTGAGTCTCAAGTACAAACAATTTGCTACACAAATTCTTCCTGAGTCAACTTTGCTATGTGGCGCCCTGGCCTAGACAGGTCGTCACAGGTAACACACACACACACCCACCCCCATTAGACAGTAACATTAGCCAAACACAAAATCCTTGTTGCCTCCCTCCAGGGTCTGATGTCCACACCAGGTGGGGCGGAGCCAAGTGGTTGGCCCCGCCCACCGAGGAGTTCACAGGCATGGAGGCGGGAAAAGTGACAGATTTGTCCTGGAGGTTGAAGTGAGAGGAGTAAAGTGGAGAGTGTCTGGGTTTGTGGCCCAGGCACTGACAACAAGGTTGGCAGACGGTGGTGGCCATCTGCAAGAGTGGTGAATCAACGCGGAACTGTAGGACCGGGCTCGGGCGGTGGCCCGCCGGTACCGGCCGGGGAGCGAAATGAAGCCGGCACACATAGGCAGGGCCATCGGACCCCGACTAGGCTTGGAGTCACCGTCAACAGTCAAATCCGAGTGTGACAGAAACCCCAGGGGTTTCCTAACAGCCAAAGACCCGTTAGAAGGCAACCGTCCGCACCGTGAGGGTATACAGCTACCGCCTAAGGCTAGAGACCCAAGGGCCAGCGCCTGCGGGCAAACGGGCTCCTCCGGCATCCATATACCGGGGAGCGGACTACCGTTGGGGACCCATCATAGTCAAACAGTACACAAAGGTGCAGGGAAAGACAGCCGCCATCACCTGTCCGGGGAGAGACACTGCAGCCGGCTGCGGGACCCGTCCATCCAGCCGTTTGGTTTACCGAAGACTTTGTGCATCTCTTACTGAGTACACCCGTGCCATCCGGCACCGCGCCGCGCTGTCCCTGCAACCCTGCACCTCACCAACCCTGCCTCCCCGTCACACCACTGGGCCCCGGGACCACCGACCCCTACCCATAGAGGGGGAAAGCAACATCCCAGCTGCTCCCTACCATCGTTCCCGGGATCCCTGTCACCAGCAGCGGTGGTGCCCATCTTCACCACAACCCGTGGGTGGCGTCACGGACTAAATCCCCAAACAAACCAAACACCCTCTTCATTCACGGGCGAGGAGCACCGCTCAAGTCCCCGAATCCGGTCCACCGCAGCAGCGACGGACCCGAGCGTTAGCGAGAGCAGCGGCGGCGTCCTCCCCGCCCGCAACAGCTACATCACTGTGACAGCTCTGCTACAATGAGCCTGCGTTGCATACTCACTTAGCTTTATTATTCCAGTTCCTCAACATTGAGTCAACTCTGCTACATCACTGTTCCAGCTCTTTCAAGACATCTACACCAGTTGATATCGTTTTCCAGCACTGCTACTTCTGCTACCTTTCTTCAAACTTCAATATATCGCCTTGCTCAGGGGCTGGCTGGAACATTTTAGCCTGGGTGCAATCAGCAGGCATTTTTCCTCAAGTTGCAGTGGCTAACCTTTTAGTGATGTGTCGGTCGCGAACAATCCGACACAAAGATCCGGCTCTCTGCTGTGACTGACAGGAGCCGGATCACTAGTGTGAGCCACTAAAATCTCTAAACGGCTCTTTTCGCTACTGAAACCATGCCCACCCGCGGCTAAACTCCGCCTACTCAACAATCTAATTGGCCACTTGTAAGTGGGTGGGGCTTAGCCACTGGTGGGCAGGGTTTTGATGGCGTTACTATAATCTTAAATATGTGTTCACCTGGGGTGAATACATATTTAATAAGGAGCCGAGAACGATCTGAAAGGATCCGGCTCTTTTTGGTGAGCGGAGCCATGGGAACCGGATCACCAAAAAGAGCCGGACTGCCCATCACTATAACCTTTGGCCTGCTTGTGTCTGGCTGCTGCATTAAAGCAGCAGCAGTAAATGGCTTTAAAAAGAGGCTAGTACATAGATATGGGAACAGAACAGAGCTTGCTGCACAGATACGGAAGAAGAACCAAGCTTATCACATCAAGACGAAAACAAGATCAAGCTTTCTTCATTGCAGAAATAGAATTGCACTTGTTAAGTATGCTACATAGATATGTACCTACCCAGTGCCAGCAGCCGGGCTGCTGCTCGGATCCGGATCCGCGGTGGCTCGAGGGGTCTCCGGACCCGGGAGGGGCCGCGCAGACACCCGAAATAATAGGGGGGTATTTTCAAGGGGTTTTGTCGTTAGAGTTCGTGACACCACCCACGGTGTGTGGTAAGGTGTAGTACCACCGCTGCTGCGGAGAGCGCCCGGTGGCGATGGTATGGCAGCTAGGTGTTTAATCCCTCCGTGGGTAGGGGGAAGAATGCCCCAGGGTTTGGTGGTGGTGAGAGGGGAGCTCCGTTGGGGAGGAAAGGGTCACTGCATACTCACTCAGTCCAATAACGCTGACACCGAAAACTTGTAAACCGGAATTCTTAGCACCGCAGTAGCAGGGAGGGAGCACACTGGGATCCTGTGCCCGATGGTGTTGCTTGTTAGCCTGTGACCTTTTCCTTGGCACTTTCTTTACTGGTTGGCCCCTGTAGTGTAAAACTAGTCGGGTCCTGCTCACCGGTATGGCTAACTGAGTGAGCTTGCTCTCAGGGTTCACACTTGGGATTTTCTGGACTATGTACTGGGAAAGTCCTATCCCCCTCGTTGCGCTAGTACACCGATTTTGGAGCAGGTGGAGGATGAATCATAAAGTCTTCGCCCTCGTCGGGTAAATTACCAGGACGCTTGAAGCTACTTCCCGGCCTAGGCTCCACGTACCCCGCTGTGCCCTGGCCCCTGCCCAGAGATGGCTCAAGGCCGCTGGCTGCCCTCCTTGGCAGTTCCGTGCCCCTTGACACGATCCCATACGACCGGGGTTCCAGCTCCTACCAGGCCCAGACCATCGTCTGCCACCTAGTAACTGAGGAGCCCAGCTCCTAACCTCCTCCAACTACTTGTGACCTCTCCTCTCGAGAGTCACCACTCGACTGACTACTCCTGACACTCCTGACCCTCCCTAAACAACACCCCAACTAGGTGGCCCTAATCCCTTTAGGATACCCATTGGTGTGTCTGGTGGGTGTGGTGCAGAGTGTTTCTAGGATTTCGATTGTCTTGTTCTTAGCAACACCAAAGGCCGGGGACCCGTAACTAAGGAGGAGATGGACACCATGCAGAAGGGCAGATTGCACAATGTCCTGTGACAACCTGATATGCCAGGGAGTCACAGATACAGCAATAGAACCAAGCCTCCTAAATAGATATGGTGCCAGAACCAAGCTTATTGCATACATATGGTATCAGAATCCAGATTACTACATAGAAACGGTAACATAGCCATACTTACTGCTTAGATATGGTACTATAACTGAGATTATTATATAGATATGGTTATATAACCAAGCTTACTGCATTGATACAGGAGCAAAACCAAGTTTATTACATAGATATAGTACCATAACCCAGCTCACTACATATACAAAAGTTACCCGAGGCCCTTTTGAATAGTATCTTTAAAAAAAATACCTTGTGGAAACTTTAATTTGACCCTCAAAAAATATTTTCCGTTTCAGTGTTAGGATGCGGCTGTTTATATACTCTCTGTACTCATCACTGCTCCATATGCGTTTTGCATTAAGACAATAACATGTCAACCTCTTTCTCTTCTGATAAACTCAACTGAAACAATAAGACAAGCAGAAGAGAAAATGCTTGGCAAATGCTTCTCTTTAGATATTTTGCTAGGCCAGGAAGTCATGTAAGGTACACAGGGGAAAGGTCAGGGTACGAGCCAGAAGTCAGAGGCCAGGAAGTCATGTAAGGTACACAGGAAGAAAGTGGAGCTGAGGTCAGGGTACAAGCCAGGGGGTCAGAAGCCAGGGGAAAACATCAGAGTCAAGGGCACGGTCGATGAAGGGTCACAAGGGTCCAGGGTAGCAAGACAAAATCAGAACGAAGCACTTACGGGAGCCAGAGCATTCACTGCAGAGCAGGAACTACGACTGGCGGCATTCTGGGCGAGATTGCTCCCTATGAAGCAGAGCAATCACCCAGAACCAGGCGCCTAAAAACAGGCTCCTTCCAACACCAGCGCAGGACCCGAGGCCGGGAACAACCCGTCCACTGGTGCACAATACAAAACAGAACATCGACTCTGCTGGAGATCAGAGCACCGCGGATCAGAACCATGACAGTAAATAGCATGAAAAGCTTGGTTAGCCAGCTTACAGAAAAAGTGTTGGCTACAGCAAAAAAAAATAGTTTTACTCTCCCTGTAGCCACTCGCTTCCAGTCTTCGTGGCAGTTTAGGAGCTCTTTCAGTCAGTGCTACCTATGGATGGAACCAGCTGTAATTATTTCCCAGCACTTTGATATCTATCATGTGATGTCTTCCTAGAAGGTTTGGCCTCTGGTTCAGCTGAACACTGTACACTGATATTATCAATGTGCTGTACGTGTTTTTCACGCAGCCATAGCCTTCTATTGGCCCTTCTCATTCGTGCTGCCAGAAAAAAATGGACGTCTCCTTGTAGATCACATGAAGGTGCGGCCTGGGGGCATATGCCCCTCTGTCCTCCCAGCTTAGCCCACCCCTGGCCATGCTGCATCACCACCACAAGTCCGTGCCGCATTAGAACTGCCCATCTAGGTAAAATGCTTTAACAATCCACTTCTACCTCACTTCTAATAAACCAGTTTGAGGTCAACTCGTCTATGGTTGTCACTGCCCCATTCTCGATCTAGGAGTTGTATTTTGGGGTCAAACGGGGCACTTACTAACTTACAGACTCCTAATTCAGTTATATGTATGCTAGAAACCATTTTTTTTATTAAAGGGAATGTGTCAGCAGGTTTTTCCTATGTAATCTGTAAGGGTTGAGATCATTATTCCAAAGATGTGTCACTTACTGGGCTGCATGCTTTCATTTTGATAAAATCACTGTTTTCTCTGTTCCAGATCTCTGCATAACCCTGCGCACATCACTAATTAGCAGCTATCTGTCAATGTTTAGTATGCACACAAAGCTGCTATGATGCTCGACACTATGTGGTGCAGTGTGATGTTAATCACTTGGTGGCGCTAGATACTACTTGCATGTGTGACGCTCATGGACTATCAGGTCGTCACAGGGTACTGCACAAGCTGCCCTTCCGTGCAGTATTCCGCCTCCCTCTTGGTTTTCGGGTCCCTACTTAAGTGGTGTTGCCTCCAACAGCAAATCAAGTCCTAGAGACACCCTGCACCATACCCACCTGGCACACCAGTGGATGGCTTGAGTGGAATAGAGTCGCCCACCTGGGGGGTCAGGGAGCGGAGGGGAGGAGCGTAGAGAGTCGGTCTGTAAGTGGAGAAGGAGTTGGAAGTAGCCCTTGAGCTGAGAGGAGCTCAGAGGAAGTCGGGAGTGGTGACTCCTGAAGTAACTGTCTAGGTTGCAGACGGTGGTCTGGGCCTAGAGGAGTCGGAACCCTGGTCGCAGGGGATTGTAGCAAGGTGCTCGGACCTGTCGAGGAGGACAGCCGTCAGCCTAGCCCTATCACCGGTCCGGGACCGAAGGCACGACAGGGTACATGGACCATAGGTAGGGGAGAAGCTTTAGGCAGCCCGATAAGTCACCTGAGGAGAACGGAGCCTTCACGATCTGTTCCCACCCACTCCAGAATCGGGGCATTAGCGCAACGAGGGGGATAGGACTTTCTAACCAAAATGGTCCATAAAATCCCAAGCGTGAGCCCTGAGAGCAAACTCCCATACTTAGCCATAGTAGGGAGGTGGGCCCGGCTAGTTCCAAGTTACCGGGCCATCAAGTTGAAGTCAAAACTAAGTGCCAGGAGGCAGGTCACGGATCACCAGGCAGCACCACTTGGGGACAAGACCCGGACGAGCTTCCCGAGAGAGGCAGCGGTACCCAGAGACTTTGTTAACCCAGTTGTCAGTGTCTGCCTATGAACTGAGTGAGTACAAGAGTGACCCCTTCATCCCCACGGCACTCCCCACACCGAGTGCCCGGGCACTCCCTACCCGTGGAGGGTTCCAACACCTTGCTGCCCCCGCTCCATCATCCCCAGGTACTCCCAACGGCAGCGGTGGTACTCCCAATTACCACATACCATGGGTGGCATCACGAACTATAACTCCCCTGTAAATACCCCCCCTTTTCATTCGAGTGGCCGCACGACCCCCGGGTCCGGAGACACTCGAGCCACAACGAACCCGGATCCGAGCAGCTCGGCTGCTTCCACGGGGGCGGTACACATGCAATGTGAACGGAGAGGTAGTCAAACATGCAGGAACCAGGAGAACATGACAGCCCACAGGGAGCAGGCAGAGATGAGATCAAGTTACAGGCCAGGGGTCAGGATTCCAGGAGAGTAAGTATAGGATACAGGGAGCAAGAGGAGACATGGTCAGGAGATGGTCAGAGGTCAGAAGCCAGAAGGTAACAATAAAGTCAGGGGGGGTGGGCAGAACAGAGTCAACTACAGTCCAGGGTCGAGAAGCAAAGACAAATGGGAGCCAAGAGCACTTACTGTGGAACCAGGAAATACGACTGCCGATGTTCCGGGTAAGCATGCTCCCTAATGAAGCAGAGCAATCACCCGGTATGAGGAGCATCTGGGAAGGCCCCTCCTAGCACCAGTGTAGGACACAGTGCTGAGAAACAACCCATCCACAGGAGCTCCAGACAACCAGCAGAGCACCTAAACCTGCAAAACACTCTGCATTATGGAACAGGCAAGTACTGGCTCTGCAGGAGTGAATGGCAGAACATAACAGAGCACAAGATGCGCCGCACATCAAAACTGTAACAGCTGCCAATCAGTGAAGGGGGTGTGGCTGGACCAAGAGACACGGGACAACTAGTCCTGTACTGATAATCTCCTGCTGATAAAACACTGATTTTATTGAAGCTGCCTAGTAAGTGACACATTGCTGGAATCAGAATCTCAGCCACTTCATCATGTCAATCATTGATTACACAGCGTAAATCTGCTGACAGATTCCCTTTATATCAGATGTACATATCTGAACACTTTGTAAAAAAAAAAATCATATTGCTGATTTATCTCTGTCTGGCAGTTCATTTAGCGATGACGTACCGAGATAACAAGCGTAATAAAAGACCATCCACATATAAACATGTAGGGATGGTAAAGATGTGTTACTGAAGCCAAAAAATTCAGATTGAAATGTGGACAATATTAGTTAAAAAAAAAACAAAAAGAAGATTTTTCCCATTTTCATACCAGATGCTCCCCGGACACGTCCAAGAAATTTCCAGCCAAGGATATAAAACATACGAGGGAGACAATGTGCAGCGCCGTCTGACAGGTGGTGTCAGCTTTACTCAGGAAGGCTGTCTATGTGACGGTTATATCACACTAAGAGGCGTACAATTCAGGATTACAGCCGTGTTTCCCATGAAATCTTTCAATTACCCCACTAATAATGTAGCTGGTGGTTATCGGCAATTTACAAGTAAATGACTTAATGGCTGCAAACGACTCCGAGACGTCTTAAGTTGTGTAAATGACGCAGCTTGATTTTCACTATGTCTTGGCTTAGTGTCAAGAACTCCTAAAAATGAATCTCCACCTACAACACCTTTATGTGGCTTTTATCTTCACCATTTGTATATTACACAGTGATCCCAATTATTGATTTGGTATTACAGTATTTGGAATGATACTGTACACTATGTCAGTAGTGGACAGCTCACCAAGAAAAAAGGCCACCACCCGATTAGTACTATTAGTATCATGGGGTGAGGTGGATCCTGCAAGGCCAAGAATGGGCACATGAAGGTACCCAGGAGATGGATAGCCGAGGGACAGGAAACCGCAGGCAGGCAGGAGACGGCCAGGAGACTGCAGGCAGGTAGTGGGATGCAGGAAACTATAGGCAGGCAGGTAGTGGGATGCAGGAAACTGTAGGCAGGAGGGAAATGGCCAGGAGATTGCAGGCACGTTAGATGAGATATGTGGCACCCCTGAGGCTCTGGTCACCACAGGGTACTGCACCCCAATCAGGGTGCAGTATCTATCTCAGGTAAGGAGGGGGTTAATCACCGGTGTTCCACATTCACACATTACACACAGCCTAGGAACCTTTACATAGGAGGGTATGGCTCAGGGTAGGCAAGGGGGGTGGCCATACGAACATGGACTTCCCGGTCACTGAAGCGAGCCACCTGGGGGGCAGGTTCCACTTGGAGTATAAATAGGCACCACACACGCACATCCTGGCCAGTTAGACCCGTCAGGACCATAGTTCTGGCAACACATCTCTGGAGAACTTTGACTTTGCTGGGCCCAATGGCTTGAAGCAGGAGCTCAGCCAGGGTACCGAACTGTGGAGGGGGACACCCTAGAACTAGGACTCTCTCTCCTTCTCTTTTCACAACGCCGGTGGTGACCCCTTTACTGGATCTGGGATTGACCGGATCCCATCACGGCAGTGACCAGTGTGACCGGGCTGGTAGCTGAAGTTGCAAGTAAACTCCACCCTCAACCCGCAGAGACTGTGTTTGCTCGTCTATATCGGCGTAGCTGTAATGTCCTGGTGGTGGATTCACTAGACCGTGCACCGGAGTCCCCCAGTGAGGCAACCCCTATACAGGGACTGTCCGATCACCCCACCAGAGGGCCTAGATGCACGGCAGCCGGAACACTAGGGGTACGAGTCCTTCAGGGATTTACAGGGAATGTCTCTGGGTCCAAAGGCACCGTGGGCAGGATGGATGGTAGGAACCAGGTTCAGGTGCCGGGCAGGAACAGCAGACGGGGTCCGGGTCCAGTGAGCCGTGCAGGCGGATGTATCAGGTAGAGCCGGGAATCTGTAACGGGAATGGGCTAACGGAAGATGACGGGATCCTCAGCAGATGGTCATTTGGACACTTCCTGGAGAACCGGTAGTAGGACCAGCAGACAGAGTCTGTGGACGAGACAGGGTTAACAGAGATACAAAGCACAAGGGGACCTGAGCACCTAGCTTGGGGAACACGTTGATCAGGCACCGGCCATATGAAAAAGGAAGTCTTATATAGCCTGTACCTGAATTCCCCCATATCCTGTTTCCGGGACGCTGGCCCTTTAAGAAGAGGTGAGTGAGCGCAAGCGCGCCCTAATGCGCATGCGCGAGGCCCGGGTGCCGGAGACCAGTGCAGGAAGCAGTGAAGGAGATGCAGAGGAGCCAGGCAGAGAGATCCGGGACGCAGCAGCACGCCGGGGCCGGCGAGCGGGAGGCACGGAGGACGCACAGAAGGAAGAGCAGGATGCAGAGCTGCGGGCAGGGGAACCGGGGTGAGTTATGACTACCTGCCTGCTGTTTCCTGGCCGTCTCCCGCCTGCCTACTTTCCTGCATCTCGCCTAACTTGCCTGCAGTCTCTAGGCTGTCTGCTGCCTGCCTACAGTTTCCTGCATCTGTAGCACCACACGGGGCAGGTGGTCAACCTTCTTGTCGCCGGGCCATTTCGAGTCGGGTCAGGCGTTGTCACGGTGTGGTCTTGCCTGGTTCCATTGCCCCGAGGCGTACAGTTAATGGTGAGTGAAGTGGGGTAATGGGTAGAGTTTGTCGTGACGCCACCTGTGGTATGTGGTCAGTAGTAGCCTCCACTGCAGGGTTCCTCTCCAGGGCAGGTGTTAAGGCAGCCGGGATGGTATCGCTCCCCACAGGCGGATGATGAGGGTTGTGATGGCCGTTGGCGTCTAAGCGCTGGGTGGCCACTGTCACGCTTCCTGGGTCCCGGCGTCGCCTGTAACTCACCCGGTTTCGCTAACCGCTTCATCAGTGAGGTCAAATGATGAAGCAGTTAGCGAAACGCGTCTGAGGTGCAGGGCGGTGTGTCAGGCTGGACGTGACTTAAACATCCTGGTGGGCGATTATACCTCTTTCTGGTTTAACCCTTACTTATCACTGGCGATCTTGGCAGTATTGTAATGCATGTGTCTTGGTGGGCTACTGTCGCGGGCGGGGAGGAGGGTGTCAGCACACTACGCTCACCCCCTTCTGCTCGGGTCCGGCAGCCGCTGCTCAGTGGTGGCTCGAGCTGTAGGCCGGATCCCGGGGGTTTCTCGAGCGGCACTCCTCGCCCGTGAGTGAAAGGGGTTGTTGGGTGTGGGGATTGTTTATTGTCCGTGACGCCACCCACGGTTGTGGTGATTTCACCACCGCTGCTCGATATGGGGATCCCGGGGATGGTGTTGCGGAGCAGCCAGGTGTTGTGTTGCCCCTCCGTGGGTAGGGGTTGGTGATCCCGGGGCCCGGTGATGAGATGTGAGATGCAGGGCCTGGTGGGCGCAGGGACGCGGGGGAAGCGCTGTGCCTTGCGGCACTGTGGTACTCACTCAGCCTGAGACGTTGACACAGTTTTTACGGTAAACCAAACGGCTGGTAAGACGGTCCCACGGACGGCTGCACTTGCTCTCCCGGTAGGTGACGGTGATGTCCCTTTTCCTAGCACCTTTGTGTACTTGTTGGTTGCGATGGGTCCCCACCGGTAACCCGCTCCCCGGCTTCAAGCTGGACCGGGGGAGCTCTACTCTTTGCCCGCAGGCGCTGGCCCTAAGAAACTGGTGCCTTGGCGGTGGCGGTGTCTCTCTTACACTGGCTGGGCTGTTGCCTTCAATCGGGACTTGGTTGTTGGGGGATCTACGTCCCCTTCACTGACGGATTCGGCAAATTATGGTGACTCCAAGCCTTGCCGGGGTCCGAGAGGCCCCTGCCCTGGTGCTGACTGTCCTTCGGAACACTGCTCCAGACCGCCGGGCACACAGCCTACGGGGTCCTTCCAGGAACTTCCAAACGGTCCCCCTCCAGACAGTCACCGCCGTTGCTGACCTTGCTGACCTGCCCTGCACACAGCTAGACTACTTCAGGCTTTGCACACTCTTTCTTTCCTGTCACCACTCTTGCTTTCCTCCTTTACCACTTTTCTTCCTTCACTTTCACTTAGCTGTTTACTCTAGCCCTGCCTGGGCTAATCTTCACTCCTTCATGTCCCTCCCTGGACTCTCAACTGCCTGGTTTTTCCCGCCTCCACAGCTGTGTACTCCTTGGTGGGCGGAGCCAACCGCCTGGCCCACCCCCTGGTGTGTATCATCAGTCTCTGGAGGAAGTCAACAAGGATTTTTGGTTAGCTTAGATGTTCCTACCTGGGATGTAGGGTGTGGTGGTGTGTGACCTGTGTCCCCTGGCTTGCCCAGGGCGACACACTACCATACCTTTTGCTGCATTATTATTTATTACCAATGCTGAATCTAATAATGCTTGAAATCTATCATGTTTATAATCTGCCTAGAAATTAGTTCATGGATGAATATGCATATTTAGGCTCGTTTTTTCATTGTGATACCTCTGATTTGTGATTATCATGTTTATACCATATGAGCTTTGATTATATGTATTCATTGTATTCCTCTGATAATCTTAAAGGTTTTATGTGACCATTATAGTCTATCCCTCTCTGGCACACTGCTCTGACTTTCAGTACGTTTTTATGCACATTGTACTTTGTGTTGCACTTTTTCATCCCTTGAAATTATATAAATAAATTGTCTAAAAAAACCTCTACAAATGAGATTACTGTTTGTGTACAACTGAGTAGCATAATATACTCATGGAGGTTCAATGTAGGTCTTTCTAATTATAATGGGGATTCTCCATGTCTGAAAAGGTTAATATGGACTGGATTATTCAGATTTGTTTTTATACCAGTAACATATATTTCAGTGGTGTAGTTGCCAAAAAATTCACCTTTAATCCATATGTAAATCCTTAAGTGCACCCTTGGTATGGTCAATGTTTCGGTGCACCGTTACGCCCGCTAGTCTGTTTATCTAGTACTATCCCTGCGCTTGATTGACAGCGCTTGCCTAAATCCCTGTTCCTGTGTGTGCACTGACACTGTAGGAGCCCAATATCAGTGTAGTCATCCCGCAGTCAGTGTGGATATGGGTGCAATCTGATCTCCAGTTCCCGCCACACTGTGAGTAGGTGAATTTATATTTTGGGAGTTACAGACTCCCTTTAATTGAAACCTTTTAAGTCTCCCAATCTATCCCTATTAAAATTTAGCATCTTAATCCCAGACATCAATCAAGTCCTTGATAGCCCAGACAGTAGATCCATTGGTCGTGGAAACAATTTTTCTTGCAGTGCTTGGTACAGGCTAATCATTTTGTATATGTACAATGGGGTGTTTCCTCAGCCAGGTGCGTGATTAAAATCCTCCTATTGCAGAGAAACAAGATTACAGGACGGGAGTCCTAAGATGCACCTCTTACCAGACATCTGCAGATCTTCTTTTTCATAGCCGGCTTGGTGCGTCGTCATCATTGCGGCATATTGTCTGAGGAAATGTTCTATGATGTACAAACATGTCTTTCGAATCAAGTCAGGTAGGTGGGTCCACATTTGGGGGATTTTTCTTCTGCAAGTCCATTGCTGATTTCAGCACTGCATGGACGTACCCTTGATGAGCAAGGACCCAACATATTACTAAATTGTAATTTTTTGTAATATTATTTTTTTTTTAACGGCCTTCAGCTCGATCTCGTACCATGGCAACTTGATGGATGAACGATCTGTAAAAAGATCGATCTTCTGCAAGCCTAGATAGGTCATTCAGGGTCTTCTCCACCATTATCTTAACAGTATCAAGGCATCAGGTTGCTGGTCTTCTTCTTCACCTTGTTCCTTCTTCCGACCAGGATGTCCTTCTCCAGTGATTGCTCTCATCGTATGATGTGTAGACGAGTCTGGTGACCTTTGCTTCAAGTGACATGTCTGGCTTGATTTGTTCCAAAATTGATTTGTTTGTTCTTCTTGCCATCCATGGTATTGATAACCTCCTTCTCCAGCACTACATTGAAGGCAATGATTCTTTTTCTGTCTTGTTCCTTTATCATCCAGGTTTCGCATCCATATATTATTACAGAGAAGATCAGACTATGTATGAGTTGTGTCTTCATCATCATTGAAATGTTCCTCTATTTGAGGACCTTGTCCAGTGACTTCATTGTTAATTTGCCCATAGCTATTCTTCTAATTTTGGTGTTGTCGCTGCATCTTGAGTAATCACTGATCCGAGTAGGTTCAAGTTTATCGCCGTCCACCTCAAATGTGTCCCAGTCATACCTGGCCAGTAGTCAATATATTTGTCTTCTCTGTGTTATGTAGGAACCCCATGTTTGAGATTTCCATCTTGACACTCCGTAACGTCCTTCATTCCATCTACGCTATCAATGTTGCATCATCGGTGTATTTGAGATTGTTAATGATTCGTCCAGCAATTTTGATTCCTTCTTTTTCAGTAAGTCCAGAATTCCTGAAAACAGCTTTGCTATAAAAATTGAAGAGAAATGGTGACTGGATGCCGCCTTGTCTGACTTCTTGCTCTACTTTGAATGATGATGTGTCACTATATTCCTTTCGGACTGTTGCTTCTTGGTCAATGTAAAGGTTCCTGATGAGGCTGATCAGATGGTATTCTAAAGTTTCTGGTGTTCAACAGAGTCATAGGCTTTGCTGTAGTCAATGAAGGAAAAATTGAGCTCCTTGTTATATTCTTTGATGTTTTCCATTAACCATCTAATGTTGGCAATTACAGCTCTTGTTCCTCTGACTTTTCTTAATTCTGCATGTTCTTCTGACAGTTATTTGTCACAGTAAGGCTGTGGCGCCCTGGACAAGCCAGGACGTCACAGGTACTGCAACACACCCCGGTTAGGCACACCAGTCACACATACAAATCCTTGTTGCCTCCCTCCAGGGGCTGATGCCCACACCAGGTGGGGTGGAGCCAGGCGGTTGGCCCCACCCACTGAGGAGTTCACAGTCCTGGAGGCAGGAAAGGAAGGAGTGCAGTTAGGGAGAGTAAAAGTGAGAGGAGTGAAGTGGTAAAGGAGCAGTCTGACCGTGTCCGGGTACGTGGCCCGGGCACATACAGCAAGGTTGGCAGATGGTGGTGACCATCTGCAGGAGAGGCCGATTGACCCACAACCGTAAGGACCGGGGTCGGGCGGTGGCCCGCCGGTACCGGACCGGGGAGCGAAGAGAAGCCAGCACCATCCGGCAGGGCCTACGGACCCCGACCAGGCTTGGAGTCGCTGTTAAACCGGTCAAATCCGTCAGCGACGGGAACCTCCGGGGTTTCCCAGCAGTAAAGACCCGACTGAAGGCAACCGCTCAACCGTGAAGGGAAATACAGCTACCGCCACAGCTAGAGTTCCCAGGGCCAGAGCCTGCGGGCAAAAAGGGGCTCCTCTGGCAAATACACCGCTGGGGAGCGGGTTACCGGTGGGAAGCCATCGGGGCCGAAAACACAACACCGGTGCAGGGAGAGACAGTCACCGCCAACCTACCGGGAGTGACCACCGCAGCCGCCTGTGGGACCCGTCCATCCAGCCGTTTGTTTTACCAGTAACTCCGTGTACGTTACTGGCTGAGTGAGTACCCCCGTGCCGTCTGGCACTGCGCTGACCTGTGACCCTGCACCTCGCCAAGCCCCGCAATCCACCTCCCAGTTGCCATCACCGGGCCCCGGGACCACCAAACCCCCTACCCACGGAGGGGAGAAAAACATCTCGGCTGCTCCCTGTCATCGCTCCCGGGATCCCCGTCCAGAGCAGCGGTGGTGTCCCCAACCTCACCAAACACCGTGGGTGGCGTCATGAACCGACATCCCAAACCCCAACTCAAGCCACCCCCTTTCACTCACGGGCGAGGAGCGCCGCTCGAGTCCCCGGATCCGGCCCACCGCTCGAGTCACCGAGAAGCCAGCAGCGCCAGACCCGAGCGCGAGCGCAAGCGGCGGTGGCGCCCTCCCCGACCGCGACAACTTGGTGTCACGAACAGGATCTTACCGTTCTACCGCCTGGTAGAAGTGCGCCTTGTGTCCCGCCGGAGGTGTCCGGCCGAAAATTTTCAGAAGCCGCCATCTTGGGCGCGAAAAGTTCCCCGCTCAAGCGTCTTCCCGAGCATTGGAGGCGCGAAAGCCGAAGCTCCGCCCCTAAAGCGGAGGTGGCGGAAAGAAACCAAGGGGGCACGGATGGCGTCCGGCCGCATGTAGACCGCGGCTATAAAAGCAGGGACGCCAGGACTCTGCGGCCATCTTTGGTTCCTGGAAGAGGCCGCTACAACGATGCACCGTCCGACCAGCAACACCGTAGCCCCTGCGCCCGGCACCACGGCATGGGTGGAGGTCCGGACCGCCCAGCTGAGTAGCCGTCTGCAGGTCCAAGTGCAGCTCCTCTTGGAGGAGTGGGAGGCCGACATGGCGGATGTGGTGGCGGCCATACGGTCGTCGCGGCTGAGGGGCAAGGTCTGCGCCCGCTCGCCCTGCTGCCTCCCCCGCTGCCCGTGTTGGCTGCTGCTACCACACACCGTGGGTGGCGTCACGAACCGACATCCCAAACCCCAACTCAAGCCACCCCCTTTCACTCACAGGCGAGGAGCGCCGCTCGAGTCCCCGGATCCGGCCCACCGCTCGAGCCACCGAGCAGCCAGCAACGCCAGACCCGACCGCGTGCGAGAGCGCAAGCGGCGGCGGCGCCCTCCCGGCACGCGACAAGGCTTTAGCCTATCTTGTAGGATCTTCATGTCATGGGTCCGCTGAGCATTTTGCATTCTGGTGATGCTCTGCCACGTTCTCCTCATCTGCTTAGCTGGCATTTACATATTTCCTTTGTGCAGAGCTTTTTGCATTTGGAAATGCTCTGCTATGTTTCTTAAGCACCTGCAGACAGGTTGTCTTTCAGCACTAGGTTCCACGCTGGTTCTGGGAGATGATTACGCAGATGCACCTCATTCCTGGGCATGCTCCGACAGGACTTTGCTAGTCATACTCCCTGGTTCCTCAGTTGTGTTTTTGGCTCCTGTTGTGTAAGTGTACTGATCTTGGCTTCTCGACCCAGACTGTTATTGACTTCCCTTTGCCAGCTTCCTGTCTTTGGCGTTACCTCCTGGCTTCTGACATCGGACCATTACCTGATCTCGACTGTGTCTGCTCCCTGTCTTTGTTGTTACCTTTTGGCTTCTGATCTTGGATCATTTCCTGACCACGTCTCTGTCTGCTTCCTAAATCCTATACGTACTCTCCTGGAATACTGACCCTTGGCCTGTGACTTGACTGAGGTTTTGCTTACTCCCTGTGTCCTGTAATGTCCTCCTGTTTCCTGACCCGGCTTGTCTGACTACTCTTTCATCCATACTGCTCATAGTGGTATCTAGCGGCATACCAGTAGTATTTTGCTGGCATGAGGTATGAACGCAATAGTCTGATTGTTTCCACAGTCTCTAGCATCTCCCTTCTTTGAAATAGGAATAAAACATGATCTTATCCAGTCCTTGGGCCATTTATCAGTTGACCATATCTGTTGACACAGGAGTGTGATGACATTTACCAAAATGTAAACAATGGTGCTTAATGTCCAGCATTGTTGGAGAGTAGAAGGAGCTGAGCAGATTGATATATTTCCATGGACAAGTATTTCTTTGCTTTGGAGTCAAGTGGGCGGTTCCCTTGATTAAAAGACTTCCTTGCTGGTCAATCATTAAGTAGGACCACCTACTGGACTTCGAAACCTAGAGAGAGCAGGGTAGAACCTTTTTTTTTTTATCTATGCTTATGTGTGCTATTAAGTATTCACCATTGCAGCAAGGACAGAAGATGGGGGATTCAGATGTAACAACGGGGGCTGTGGTAGCAGAACGGCAGCAGGAGGAGAAAATGGGAATCACAGGATCGGAGGAACCAGAGAAAAAGAAAGGAGTAGCACAATAATAAGGCAAAGAAACAGCATTATAACAGAGCTCAGTTTGTCACAGAGTGCAGTGCACCGCAGCAGAGCTGATTCAACAATGTACAAGAGCTCGGTTTATCACAGAATCCAATGCAAAAATTAGCCAAAGGAAAAGAACATTTAGGCTAGTTTCACACTTGCGTTGTGAGAAGGACGCAACGGATGCGCTGCATATTGTGGCACAACGGATGCAACGGATCGTACAAAACAACGGAAAGCTTTTTTTTTTTTCTTCTTTTTTTACCGGCAGCAGACTATTGTGAACAATCAGCTGATCGCTCTCAATAGCCGGGCGCTTAGCTGATCGCTCTCAATAGCCGGGCGCACAGCTGATTGCTCTCAATAGCCGGGCACTCAGCTGATCGCTCTCAATAGCCGGGCGCACAGCTGATCGCTCTCAATAGCCGGGCGCACAGCTGATCGCTCTCAATAGCCGGGCGCACAGCTGATCGCTCTCAATAGCCGGGCGCACAGCTGATCGCTCTCAATAGCCGGGCGCACAGCTGATCGCTCTCAATAGCCGGGCGCACAGCTGATCGCTCTCAATAGCCGGGCGCACAGCTGAACGCTCTCAATAGCCGGGCGCACAGCTGATCGCTCTCAATAGCCGGGCGCACAGCTGATCGCTCTCAATAGCCGGGCGCACAGCTGATCGCTCTCAATAGCCGGGCGCACAGCTGATCGCTCTCAATAGCCGGGCGCTTAGCTGATCGCTCTCAATAGCCGGGCACTTAGCTGATCGCTCTCAATAGCCAGGCGCTCAGCTGATCGCTCTCAATAGCCGGGCGCACAGCTGATCGTTCTCAATAGCCGGGCACTTAGCTGATCGCTCTCAATAGCCGGGCGCTCAGCTGATCGCTCTCAATAGCCGGGCACTTAGCTGATCGCTCTCAATAGCCGAGCGCACAGCTGATCGCTCTCAATAGCCGGGCACTTAGCTGATCGCTCTCAATAGCCGGGCGCTTAGCTGATCGCTCTCAATAGCCGGGCGCTTAGCTGATCGCTCTCAATAGCCGGGCACTTAGCTGATCGCTCTCAATAGCCGGGCGCTTAGCTGATCGCTCTCAATAGCCGGGCGCTTAGCTGATCGCTCTCAATAGCCGGGCGCTTAGCTGATCGCTCTCAATAGCCGGGCACTTAGCTGATCGCTCTCAATAGTCGGGCGCTCAGCTGATCGCTCTCAATAGCCGACCGACGGGCGATCAGCTGAGCGCTCTCAAAAGCCGGCTGCCGGGTGCTCAGCTGATCGCTCTCAATAGCCGGGCGCACAGCTGATCGTTCTCAATAGCCGGGCACTTAGCTGATCGCTCTCAATAGCCGGGCGCTCAGCTGATCGCTCTCAATAGCCGGGCACTTAGCTGATCGCTCTCAATAGCCGAGCGCACAGCTGATCGCTCTCAATAGCCGGGCACTTAGCTGATCGCTCTCAATAGCCGGGCGCTTAGCTGATCGCTCTCAATAGCCGGGCGCTTAGCTGATCGCTCTCAATAGCCGGGCACTTAGCTGATCGCTCTCAATAGCCGGGCGCTTAGCTGATCGCTCTCAATAGCCGGGCGCTTAGCTGATCGCTCTCAATAGCCGGGGGCTTAGCTGATCGCTCTCAATAGCCGGGCACTTAGCTGATCGCTCTCAATAGTCGGGCGCTCAGCTGATCGCTCTCAATAGCCGACCGACGGGCGATCAGCTGAGCGCTCTCAAAAGCCGGCTGCCGGGTGCTCAGCTGATTACTCTCAATAGCCGTCCGCCGGGCGATCAGCTGAGCGCTCTCAAAAGCCAGCCGCCGGGTGCTAAGCTCATTGCTCTTAATAGCCAGGCGCTCAGCTGAGAGCTCTCACATGTCGGCGGCCGGGCGCTTAGCTGAACGTTCTGCCGCCGAGAGACGAAATAAAGTTTCTGTGATTAAAAATAAAAAAAATGAGCATGTGCAGTGAAAAATAAAGGTTTCCTCCGCTCAAAAAACGTTACATGCTGCGTTAATTCCGCCCGGCAGAAGCAACGCAGCGTCGGCCAGTGGAAGCCACGCAGGTACTTTTGTCACAATCCGTCATCCATACAAGTCTATGGGAAACAGCGGAATCCGTTAACGGATTCCGCTGTTTTCCAAAAGGGCGGATTGCACCAAAAGGTAAATAACGCAAGTGTGAAAGTACCCTTAGCCAGCAAGGTAGCAGAGCTAGGTTTGTCGCAAGGTCCAGGGTCAGAACTGGCCAGCAGAATAGCATAGTTAAGCATTTGAGCAGAGCTAGGTTTGTCATGAGGTCGAAGTCAGGTATTTCAGAATTTAGCAATCTATAGTAGTGAGCATGGGTGGGAACCCTACATGCAGAAAATCTGAAGGAGCCGTCCAGGGCTGGAGGAGGACGCAGAGCCCGGTGCTGAGCCAGGACAGGTAACAGTACTGCAAAGAGCGTGGACTTCAACCTAGGACATTCATCACTTTAGTCATTATTTTACATTCATAAGTGATTTGTCATTAGTGATTAATATACCCGGTGCTCTCTCCACCTATCTAGATAGTATTAATCTTGTCTTCTGTTCCCAGTTTCCTGACAAACATAAAAATGTTGTAGACGTCAGAACAAGAATAGTTTGATGTCATTAGATCAATACAGTGCTGACATTATATTCAATGCAGATACACCTGAATACTAATCACATTCAATAATATACTCTGTGATCAGTGTCACAGCATAATATTACTTGTATTCTAGAGTAACATTCTGTATAAAATGTACTCACAGCAAAAAAGGGCAACCAGTCCAGTCAGCCCAGGCCAACACATCTAATGCACAAACAGGATGCAGACAAGCCTCTCAACATGATGGACACTTCACAGGTGCAAGGTAAATTGCACACTAGTGGCGCGCATAGGGCACTGTTCACACTTGTATGCGCATGGTATCCAGCCAGCAACCTATTACCACGCCCTTACTATTAGGTTAGACGGGTTACTCACTGCAGCACGTAAGGGACAGAAATTCCACTATGCACGGCCGTATTAAGAGGCCCGGCTGCACCCCCGCATAATCAAAGTGCAAAAAATACATATAAAATATATGTGAGGTATTAGTTTGTAAATTGGCGAATGTACGTAAGCCCACAATCCTCATCACGGATCCTCACGCTTGCGGGTCCCTACACTGATACACTGATTTATACATTCTGTATAAATAACGATCCAGAAAGTGTGTCCAAAATATGAAAAGTTATTTTGGATAATTTGTCCTGTCACTTTTTCTTTTAAGCCTCTGTCGCCCTCTAGTGGTAAAAAAATAAACTGTAGCATGTGGAGACTTCATTTACTTTTTTAAATTCAATATTATCAAAATCTTTATAGTATGAAAATGTAAAAGAGCGAGATTCCGATAAGAAGCAAGTGTTACTTACACTACATGGAGAAATGTATGGGCCCACACTTCCTAATCACTGAATTCTAGTTTCCTCTTCAATCCCATTAACCCAAGTGTATAACATCCGGCCCCTCACCCCGGTGTATAACATCCGGCCCCTCATCCCCGGTGTATAACATCCGGCCCCTCTCCCCCAGTGTATAACATCCGGCCCCTCACCCCCAGTGTATAACATCCGGCCCCTCTCCCCCAGTATATAACATCCGGCCCCTCATCCCCGGTGTATAACATCCGGCCTCTCACCCCCAGTGTATAACATCCAGCCCCTCACCCCCAGTGTATAACATCCGGCCCCTCTCCCCCAGTGTATAACATCCGGCCCCTCATCCCCGGTGTATAACATCCGGCCCCTCATCCCCGGTGTATAACATCCGGCCCCTCTCCCCCAGTGTATAACATCCGGCCCCTCACCCCCAGTGTATAACATCCGGCCCCTCTCCCCCAGTGTATAACATCCGGCCCCTCATCCCCGGTGTATAACATCCGGCCTCTCACCCCCGGTGTATAACATCCGGCCCTCATCCCCGTGTATAACATCCGGCCCCTCTCCCCCAGTGTATAACATCCGGCCCCTCACCCCCAGTGTATAACATCCGGCCCCTCTCCCCCAGTATATAACATCCGGCCCCTCATCCCCGGTGTATAACATCCGGCCTCTCACCCCCAGTGTATAACATCCAGCCCCTCACCCCAGTGTATAACATCCGGCCTCTCACCCCCAGTGTATAACATCCGGCCCCTCATCCCCGGTGTATAACATCAGGCCCCTCTCCCCCAGTGTATAACATCCGGCCCCTCACCCCCAGTGTATAACATCCGGCCCCTCTCCCCCAGTGTATAACATCCGGCCCCTCATCCCCGGTGTATAACATCCGGCCTCTCACCCCCGGTGTATAACATCCGGCCCCTCTCCCCCAGTATATAACATCCGGCCCCTCATCCCCGGTGTATAACATCCGGCCTCTCACCCCCGGTGTATAACATCCGGCCCCTCACCCCCGGTGTATAACATCCGGCCCCTCTCCCCCCAGTGTATAACATCCGGCCCCTCTCCCCCCAGTGTATAACATCCGGCCCCTCATCCCCGGTGTATAACATCCGGCCTCTCACCCCCGGTGTATAACATCCGGCCCCTCACCCCCGGTGTATAACATCCGGCCCCTCTCCCCCAGTGTATAACATCCGGCCCCTCACCCCCGGTGTATAACATCCGGCCCCTCACCCCCGGTGTATAACATCCGGCCCCTCTCCCCCAGTGTATAACATCCGGCCCCTCTCCCCCAGTGTATAACATCCGGCCCCTCACCCCCGGTGTATAACATCCGGCCCCTCTCCCCCCAGTGTATAACATCCGGCCCCTCTCCCCCAGTATATAACATCCGGCCCCTCATCCCCGGTGTATAACATCCGGCCTCTCACCCCCGGTGTATAACATCCGGCCCCTCACCCCCGGTGTATAACATCCGGCCCCTCTCCCCCGGTGTATAACATCCGGCCCCTCTCCCCCCAGTGTATAACATCCGGCCCCTCTCCCCCGGTGTATAACATCCGGCCCCTCTCCCCGGTGTATAACATCCGGCCTCTCTCCCCCAGTGTATAACATCCGGCCCCTCTCCCCCAGTATATAACATCCGGCCCCTCATCCCCGGTGTATAACATCCGGCCTCTCACCCCCCGGTGTATAACATCCGGCCCCTCACCCCCGGTGTATAACATCCGGCCCCTCTCCCCCCAGTGTATAACATCCGGCCCTCTCCCCCTAGTGTATAACATCCGGCCCCTCATCCCCGGTGTATAACATCCGGCCTCTCACCCCCGTGTATAACATCCGGCCCCTCACCCCCGGTGTATAACATCCGGCCCCTCTCCCCCCAGTGTATAACATCCGGCCCCTCTCCCCCGGTGTATGACATCCGGCCCCTCTCCCCCCAGTGTATAACATCCGGCCCCTCTCCCCCCAGTGTATAACATCCGGCCCCTCACCCCCGGTGTATAACATCCGGCCCCTCTCCCCCCAGTGTATAACATCCGGCCCCTCTCCCCCCAGTGTATAACATCCGGCCCCTCTCCCCCAGTATATAACATCCGGTCCCTCATCCCCGTGTATAACATCCGGCCTCTCACCCCCGCTGTATAACATCCGGCCCCCTCACCCCCGGTGTATAACATCCGGCCCCTCTCCCCCCCAGTGTATAACATCCGGCCCCTCTCCCCCAGTATATAACATCCGGCCCCTCATCCCCGGTGTATAACATCCGGCCTCTCACCCCCGGTGTATAACATCCGGCCCCTCTCCCCCGGTGTATAACATCCGGCCCCCTCTCCCCCCAGTGTATAACATCCGGCCCCCTCACCCCCGGTGTATAACATCCGGCCCCCTCTCCCCTGGTGTATAACATCCGGCCCCTCTCCCTCAGTGTATAACATCCAGCCCCTCTCCCCCCAGTGTATAATATCCGGCCCCTCACCCCCCAGTGTATAACATCCGTCCCCTCTCCCCCGGTGTATAACATCCGGCCCCTCTCCCCCGGTGTATAACATCCGGCCCCTCATCCCCGGTGTATAACATCCTGCCCCTCACTCCCAGTGTATAACATCCTGCCCCTCACTCCCGGTGTATAACATCCGGCCCCTCTCCCCTGGTGTATAACATCCGGCCCCTCTCCTCAGTGTATAACATCCAGCCTCTCTCCCCCCAGTGTATAACATCCAGCCCCTCTGCCCCCATTGTATAACATCCGGCCCCCTCTCCCCCAGTGTATAACATCCAGCCCCTCTCCCCCGGTGTATAACATCCGGCCCCTCTCCCCCAGTGTATAACATCCGGCCCCTCTCCCCCAGTGTATAACATCTGGCCCTTCACCCCCAGTGTATAACATCTGGCCCCTCCCCCCCGGTGTATAACATCCGGCCCCTCTCCCCCGGTGTATAACATCCGGCCCCTCACCCCCCGGTGTATAACATCCGGCCCCTCTCCCCCAGTGTATAACATCCGGCCCCTCATCCCCGGTGTATAACATCCTGCCCCTCACTCCCGGTGTATAACATCCGGCCCCTCACTCCCGGTGTATAACATCCAGCCCCTTTCCCCCCGGTGTATAACATCCGTCCCCTCTCCCCCGGTGTATAACATCTGGCCCCTCCCCCCCGGTGTATAACATCCGGCCCCTCTCCCCCCAGTGTATAACATCCGTCCCCTCTCCCCCCAGTGTATAACATCCGGCCCCTCATCCCTGGTGTATAACATCCGGCCCCCTCTCCCCCAGTGTATAACATCCAGCCCCTCTCCCCCCAGTGTATAACATCCGGCCCCTCATCCCTGGTGTATAACATCCGGCCCCTCTCCCCCAGTGTATAACATCCAGCCCCTCTCCCCCAGTGTATAACATCCGTCCCCTCTCCCCCAGTGTATAACATCCGTCCCCTCACCCCCAGTGTATAACATCCGTCCCCTCTACCCCAGTGTATAACATCCAGCCCCTCTCCCCCAGTGTATAACATCCGGCCCCTCTCCCCTGGTGTATAACATCCGGCCCCTCTCCCCCCAGTGTATAATATCCGGCCCCTCACCCCCCAGTGTATAACATCCGTCCCCTCTCCCCCGGTGTATAACATCCGGCCCCTCTCCCCCGGTGTATAACATCCGGCCCCTCATCCCCGGTGTATAACATCCGGCCCCTCTCCCCCGGTGTATAACATCCTGCCCCCTCACTCCCAGTATATAACATCCTGCCCCTCACTCCCGGTGTATAACATCCGGCCCCTCTCCCCTGGTGTATAACATCCGGCCCCCTCTCCCTCAGTGTATAAC